>NW_028174237.1:0-18886 GCF_963971535.1 Notolepis coatsorum
GAGACCAGCCAGGCTCCCTGTCAGGTTAAAATGAGGCGATCTATCATGCCAAGATGTGTTCTTCATAAATTGACTGGCCCGCAGGCACACACACACACACACACACACACGCACACACACACACGCACACACTCACACTCACACACACACACACACACACACACACACACACACACACACACACACACACACACACACACACACACACACACACACACACACACACACACACACACACACACACACTCACACACAAACTCACACTCACACACACGCACACACACACACACTCACACACACACACACACACACTCAAACGCACGCACGCACGCACACACACACACACACACACACACACTCACACACTCACACACACACACACGCACACTCGCAGACACACACACAGAGTGCTATAGAGCCTCTAGCCAGATGTGACCATCTGCGCTGGTTTTCAGTTGATATCCCGGACTGCTTGAGTTGATGAATGATCTGACTCGCAAGCAGAAATCACATTCCTTCATTCTGTCTCATATATACAGCTCACACACTCTATCGCCTATTATCTACCATGCACTCCGTGTGTCGCATGCAAACCTCGCATCTCATTTTTAGGAGCTGGATGTGGCGGAAATGATGACTATGTGACTATAATTGTGTTTATTTAATCACTGATGCAGGTCTCAGAAGCTGAATGCTAAATGATACATTCATGATTTTATGCATGAAAGCTGTGTGATGGGTATTCTTTTCTATCACACAATTTTGGAGCAGACAGAATGTATTTATTTATTTACTTACTTACTTACTTACTTACTTACTTACTTACTTACTTACTTACTTACTTACTTACTTACTTACTTACTTACTTACTTACTTACTTACTTACTTACTTACTTACTTACTTACTTACTTACTTACTTACTTACTTACTTACTTACTTACTTACTTACTTACTTACTTACTTACTTACTTACTTACTTACTTACTTACTTACGCCTTTACTTACTAATTGTATACAATTAGACTATAATAATTGTAGATCAAAACCGAAAAGTCCAACATATACACAGTAACATGTAACAAGTAATATTTTCTATGATATTGTTTTTTGTTGTAATGTCTCTAACTTGTATGTATTTGAATGCTGCTGTCTTGACCAGGGTCTCTCTTGCAAAAGGGTTGCTTAACCTCAATGAATACTTACCTGGGTAAATGAAGGTTATATCAAATAAAAAAAAACGGTATAGGAGGGGTGGTGTACTGTAGTGTATAAGTAACTCACCTAGAAGAATTACCTTTCATCAAATAAAGTGTAAGATACCAGTTTCTAGTTAATTAAACAAAACTTATTTGTTATGTTTTTGTAATACATTATCAAAGGTTCGTTATTAGTTCAGGATCCAGAATCACTACACAAGGACAATTCCAACTGCCGACTACATGGAAAATGTGTTTTGACGGGGGAAAAAGTGAAATTGGAGATACCTGGTTTCCATAGAATACGTACAATATCATATCCCATAAAGCCAAACTCGGAGCCCTCCCACACCCCCCTCCAACCTCTGCTGTGTATCCTGATACCTCTTTGTTCACTGTAGCCTATGGAATATGATTTAATGTTTGGAGTGTAGGCGACAGCACAATATCACTTTCTGTGTGACTCAAATACAGGCTCTTCTGTTAGGCAAAATAGGAGTCAACACATTCATTAATGAACACAATGATAATGGCTAGTGATGATATTATCTATTAAAATAATAATTAAACTACAAATTGGAGTTCAAGCCGGTCTGAGATACATATGAGCTTGTTAGCTTTGATCGCTGAGTTGAAAGATATTCCTTTTGGTACACTAGGGGTGGGGAAAAAATCAATACAGAAATATATTGCAATATATTGCATGCCAATATTATATAGATACAGTGACACCAAGTATCACATTTAAAATAAATAAACACAATGAAATATATACACTACAAATATTATAATTTTTACTTGACAATCCAATTTTATTTTTATTGCAGATGTTAACAAAGTTATCAGTTGGGGACATACTTTGCAGTTGAAAAAAAGGTAATACATCTATATATGTACAGTAGAGTATATAGTAGCTATATCACAATATCACAATATAGTGATATTACAATATCATGACTCTAGCATGGTGATAATATCATATTGTGGGGCCTCTGGTGATTCCCACCCCTAACACATGCCCATTCATTTAGTTTTTAATGGTTTAAACTCCATCTATTTCCCAGGGGTTGGGGTTAGCTATGTTCTATCATCTGGAGGTAACAATATGATAATGTGCTAATCTGGAGTTTAAGGTAATTTATATAATAAGGCCTTGACCTCTGCCTTACCTTATCTTTTTAAACTATGATTAATACCACCTGAATGTCATGCAATTCTCTCTCTCTCTTTCTCTCTTGCTCCATCTTTCTTCCCTTCTTTTCTTTTTCCTTAGCTGTGACCTTTCTGTGGCTCCGACCCGGCCTCGTAACTCTCCCCTCCTCCTGATTGGTTGAATTAAGAATATATGCGCTGCTGATGAAGGAAGTGTAGGGATCCGTTTTAAATCTTTAGCGATGACACCTAGCCGGGAAAGGTAACATTTAAAGGGTAGTGTCACAATTATTACCTAATGTGGATGAAAATCAAGTTTTTTATTATTATTCTGCTAAAGCTGAGGTATTGGTCAGTGTACATGGTCAAGTTAGAGGCAAGTGTTAAGGTTCTCAAATTATTCTCTTGGCAATTTACTTCATCACTTAGGGATAAGGCCAGTCTAATTCAACTTTGTTTCTTATTGTAATCATGACATGGAAACACCAAAACGGTGCATTTCTCCTACTTACAAGTATGGTCCATCTAAACCACAACCTGAAGAGAGCATGGGAAGTGCTTATACATGCATTATGAGTTAATTATCTTAGTATATATTGTTATACAAGTTATGAATAAATACATTATACGCATTTCTTGTGTGCAAAGAAGCTATCATGTCTGAAAGGACATAGGGTCACAACAATTAATAGGTTTCTTCCTCTAGTCATGAATGTTCAAGGGTAATTTTGTGACTGACAACTAATTACATTTACATTTACATTTAGTCATTTAGCTGACGGCTTTATCCAAAGTTCTGTACGACAAGTCAGCAGGAAGGGTACAACTCTTTCAGCTGAGTAACAATGGGAACTAATGGGTCAAGAGATTCCTTGATTTGAAAACGTCAAAGAACACGCCAACTGGGGTGGCTGGGTAGCGCAGCAGACTAAGTGCCTGCCTACCACCGCATAGATACTGGTATCGAATCCAGCTGTCAGCGGTACCTCCGGCTTGGTCGGTCATCCATACTAACACAATTGGCAGTGTTCGCGGGTGGGAAGCCAGTGGGGTGTGTATCCTGGTTGTTGTAAACAGCGACTCCTACAGGTTGGTCGGGGTGCCTGCTCAGCGAGGAAGTAGTGTGATCCTCCCACGCGTTACACTCCCCCAGTGAGAGTCCTCGCTGTCAGGTGAAAAGAAGCGGCTGGCTGACTCCACATGTATCGGAGGAGACATGTGATAGTCTTCAACCCTCCCTAGGCCGGCTAGTGGGGGGGAAATGCGCGCAACAACCAGGAAGGGAATTGGCATAACGACTAAATTGGGATGGGAGAAAAATACTAAAAAAGGGGGAGAAAAAGTAGATACAAAAAAAAATGTACACGCCAACATTATGGGAATAATATATACTTCCGGCAAGAAGATAGATACCAATTCTCTCACTGTGCATTCAGTAGAAAGCTATCCGACTGCAAGCTTGCCTAGCTTAGCACAAATGGAAGCTAGCCTAGCTGTTTGCCAAAAAACACCTCTTCTGGAGTTTTAAGCTAGGCTAGTGGTCTGTATTAATTTGTGCGAAGCTAGGCTAGCCTGCAGCCGGATAGCTTTCTACTGAACACACAGAGAGGAAATTGGCATCTATCTTCTTGTCTGACTCTGGAGAAGAGGGTAAGTGCATTTCCCATAATGTTGGCATGTTCCTATAAAGCTTGGCCTGATGGCGGTAGAGGAAACGTTATGGGGTCACCAAAATCAATACTTTTCTACCTCATGGCGTCGTAAATGTTCATAGTAAGTTATTTTGCTAAACACGTCTCACAGAACTCAGATCAGAGTGACAGCCAAAGTCTAACAGAATAGAATATAATAGAGAGCCATAACCACACACTGTAGCCTCAGCTTGTCTACTAAGAGCAAATTATAGATATTTTGGTAACACTTTATAATAACACTCAGTTATAAGACCTTTATAAGGTATTTGTAGATAATGAACTAATCATGAACAAATCATTTATATACATTCGTAAATTATTATTAAATCATTTATAACTATATTTGTATAACATTTACAAATTAGTTCTACATTATTTATAACTCATTATCAGCATTGTTTGTACTTGATTTTTTCATCATTAAATAATGTCGTTTTTTGAAATTCCGATGCTCATTGAGAGCTTTCCTTCATCATAATGACTACAACAAGATGGCCGCTTGCATTTATTTCGGGTCGAAATTCGCTAGTAAATTAATACATTTCAAAAATGAATATTTCACTAATAACAATTTGACCTATTAGTAAACAAACGTATTGCTAAAAATATACACTATGACTGCTGTTGTGACAGGGTTAGGGTCTTTACTCTTGGCTACATAAAAAAAAAAAAAACACACAACTTTTATTCATACAGTCTGTAGAGATGGATTTATGACGTGATAAATTTGCGGTCCGCCGACGGACCGCTCAGGCTAAAGAGGTTAACTCGCTGAAATATTGACGCATTTACAAACGAACGGACAAACGGACGGACGGACAAACGGACGGACGGACGGACGGACGGACGGACGGACGGACGGACGGACGGACGGACGGACGGACAGACAGACAGACAGACAGACAGACAGACAGACAGACAGACAGACAGACAGACAGACAGACAGACAGACAGACAGACAGACAGACAGACAGACAGACAGACAGACAGACAGACAGACAGACAGACAGACAACCTGATAGGCAGACAGACATGGTAAGTATTCTAACCATGAAAATGTACCAAAAATCACAAAATAAGAAATCTGATGGCGTCGGGCGACCTGTCACATTTCTCATTACCGAGATCAGGAGCCCAGACTGAACTCCACTAGTGTTGATTCCGTCTCATTTCCACAGCTTTTTCCAGCTGAATGTATCTTCCTCATCTTCCCCTCTCTGTGTTCCCATGGGGAGGAGAGAGGTAGACCGTGATGATGATAGATGTGTGGCTATAATTGAATCCTTCAGATGAAGAAACACGTGAGTCCATCTTAAGTTTCAAGATGAGTACAGATTTCAAAATGGCATATCGAGACCGTCTGTGTCAATGACAAATACTTTCATAGTTAAAGACAGTAGTTTGTGCACTTAGCAAAGCTAAATCTGTACCAGGGAACTTTTTCATGAAATATCACAAAACCCTCTCCTCTGTACACTCACGGTCGTGTGGTCACGCACCTGGGACATCGGCCAGGTACTGAAAAAAGCACAACATCGCCTCTTTTACCTACAGGCCTTCAACAGAGGCAGCACCCTGAGCATCCTGACGGGATGCATCACCACAACTGCTCTTCCCTCAACCGCAAAGCACCACAGAGGGTCGTGCAAACAGCCCAGAACATCAGTGGATATGAGCTTCCCTGGAGACATTTTGCCATATTCACTCACCGCCATGTTGGTCAAGTTTGATGCAATGTGATGTGAGGTACGGATCCGTTCACTCCAATGTGTCATTTCAAAATGCCACTTCAGGAACCGAAATAGTCAAAACAAGAGACGGAATACACTATTGGAATAACAAGCTCATGATTATTCATTGATCATCAGCTCATTGAAATTGAACGTGTTCATATGCAATCAATGAAAATAAAGATGGCGACGAGGTGAATAAGGCAAATAATTTAGTCCACTTTCCGCTCCAGAGCACTAACAAGTATGCGCCCAATGGGACCAGGACAATAGGACCAAAACACCAACTAACATGCACCCAAAACCAAACACCCTGACCACATTTACATAACCTTGATTTAACCAGGCAAAACCCATTAGTTAAGAACCTCTTTTGCAAGCATGGCCTGGCAAGAAAGTCACACATCAAGCAGTGAAAACACCATGTTACACAGTTGTTATGTTCAGAGGTTTTCTGCCTTCCTCATTGTTTCCCACAGGCATTTTGGTTATACCTGATAGGGGCCAGCCGGAGCAGACATGAGTCATAGAGTTATGTCTGGTAGGGGCCATCCGGAGCGGGCATGAGACATAGAGTTATGTCTGGTAGGGGCCAGCCGGAGCGAGCATGAGACATAGAGTTATGTCTGATAGGGGCCAGCCGGAGCGAGCATGAGACATAGAGTTATGTCTGATAGGAGCCATCCGGAGCGGGCATGAGACATAGAGTTATATCTGGTAGGGGCCAGCCGGAGCGAGCATGAGACATAGAGTTATGTCTGATAGGGGCCAGCCGGAGTGGACATGACACATAGAGTTATGTCTGATAGGGGCCAGCCGGAGCGAGCATGAGACATAGAGTTATGTCTGATAGGAGCCAGCCGGAGCGAGCATGAGACATAGAGTTATGTCTTCGAGGGGCCAGCTGGAGCGGGCATGAGACATAGAGTTATGTCTGATAGGGGCCAGCCGGAGTGGACATGAGACATAGAGTTATGTCTGGTAGGGGCCAGCCGGAGCGGGCATGACACATAGAGTTATGTCTGATAGGGGCTAGCCGGAGCGAGGATGAGACATATAGTTATGTCTGATAGGGGCCAGCCGGAGTGGACATGAGACATAGAGTTATGTCTGATAGGGGCCAGCCGGACTGGACATGAGACATAGAGTTATGTCTGATAGGGGCCAGCCGGACTGGACATGAGACATAGAGTTATGTCTGATAGGGGCCAGCCGGACTGGACATGAGACATAGAGTTATGTCTGATAGGGGCCAGCCGGAGTGGACATGACACATAGAGTTATGTTTGGTATCATTTTAATATTATAATTATAACTGTATTCTGTCCCCTTTTTCTTACCCTCTTCCTACTTTCCTCATCTTCTCCTCCTCCTCTCTCCTCCTGATTCGTCTGTATTCTTTCTCCCAACAACTTGTCCTCTCTACTCCTGCCACTTACATCTGCTCTTTCCTTCATCCTGTTGCTTTTCATCCCACTTTTATCCCTCACTCCTCCTCCTCATACCCACCCACCCCCCACTCCTCTTCTTCCTCCTCCCCTCTCAGCCTCATTTGCCTCCTCTCTCCCCTTCTCCCACCTCCACCCCACCAATCCCATCCCTCCACTACTCTTCCTAACTCCCCCCTCTTCTCCTCCCCACCTCTCTCATTCCCATCCTTCTCCTCCTTCTCTTTGTCTACGCCATCCCTCTCCTTCTTTACTCCCACTCCTCTCTTCTTCTCCACTTCTTCTCCTCTCTATTTCGCCACCTCCTTTCGCTCTACTTCTCATTTCCCCGATCTCTCTCCTTTTTTGCTCCCAGTCCTCTCTCCTCCTCAATTTCCCTCTATACTTCTCCTCCTTCTCCTCTCCCTACCTTAATCCCTCCATCCTCCCATACCTCTCATCCCCCACTCCTCTTCTCCTCTCTCTAATTCCACTGTTCAGGTTGAGTTAGCAGATGGATTTATGATTTGCATGGCACTGGCTGGTGGTTTTAATATGCTAGCTTGCTTAGCACGCTGCTCTGCGGACTAATGAGGGAATCTGACTGTCGGTTTCACTCAACGACCCACCGACAGATTAATACATTCACTGGAAGATTGATAGATTTTGAAGAGATCTTTGAAATGAGCAGTTATATATGGTAACCTTTCATTTTCTCAGAGGGATGTAGCGCCGATATCTCTTTATGACATGAAAAACTTGCAGTCCACACTGTTAGTAATTACCAAATATTTAATGTGGCTATACGGTAGAACTTCACTCAGAAATATCGGTAACACTTTATAACAGGGGTGTCAAACTCATTTTCACAGAGGGCCACATCAGCATTATGGTTGCCCTCAAAGGGCCAAAGACTGTATAAATGTTAATGTAATGTAAATGTAAAATAAATGTAGCTACTCATTTACATATTGTTAAACATGTTGTTTCTGTATTTATTACTTATTCAAGTTATACATATTGCATATGCATTGCATAGATGTAAAAATATATGTTAGCTTATGTTATTTTAACAAATAATTTTAGTTGATCAGAACCCCATATTACTCCATTAATCAATGATCAAACCATTCAAGTAAATAACAAAGAAGAAGATCATCAAATACAAGCTATGACATTAAGTTTGTTCAAAACCTTTTTGTCACAGTCAAGAGGGGCAGAACTAACAACTGAGCTGCAAAGAACACGTGGGACAGATGTAGCAGATGTTATAAAAACAAATGGCTGCACACAACCTTGCAGAGGCCATACATCCAACTAATGGAAGATAGTTTAATTAACTTTAATTAACAGATTGCAGAATGGGTACAGTACAGTACAGCTCAATACACACAATTGTTAAGGGATTGCAGACCAGAGAAAGACTTTCGACTTGTTTACATCAGGGTCCACCATTTTCAATTCGCAATGAAATTGCTATTATGTGTCTGCATGAACACACAACTGTAACTGTACTAAAAAATAACAAAATAAGGGTTGTCTCAGTTCACAACTATATTGGTCAAGTTTTGGGTGGGACTTGTTTGCGTCCCTACAGCTTCTTATTCAATTGAGCGAGATGCTCGGTTATGTCACACAGCCAGTTTGCATCTGACAGTTCAGACAATATTTCTTCAACCCTTTGTTACCTATTCCGCCTGGATCTTTTTTGTATTTTGGGCTGTAAAATTGTCAAAGAATGTCTGAGGAGTAAGTGCTTTTGGCTTTTTTCCTTTGTTACTTCATCAATACCTCAGATGTTCAACATACATGTATGTGTAAGAATGTGTAATAACTAAGGCTGTCAAAGTTAAAGCTTTATTAACGCATTAACCCACAATTATTTTAACACCGCTATTTTTTAACCCAAGATTAATGTTTAAAAAAAAAAAAAAAAAAAAAAAAAAAAAAAAAATTTATTTAAATTCTTTTTTAACCATAGCTCTTGGGGGGCCACATCAAATGACGTGGCGGGCCACATTTGGCCCGCGGGCCATGAGTTTGACACCTATGCTTTATAATAACACTCAGTTATAAGACCTGTATAAGGTATTTGTAGATAATGAACTAATCATGAACAAATCTCGCAAAATATTATTAAATCATTTTTAACTATATTTGTATAACATCTACAAATTAGTTCCACATTATTTATAACTCATTATCAGCATTGTTTGTACTTGATTTGTTCATCATTAAATAATGTTGTTTAATGTGTAGTAACACATTAAGTACATGTTTTGAAAAATGGATATGAAAAAACGACTATACTGTACCTCCATTTATTTGTTCATGTTCAACAAATGATTTGTTAAGACATTCATAAAACATCTATAAATCATTTGCAGATGCTATTGTGTGCCATAATCTGAAGTGAAGCCTATTCATCATTAACAAATATCTAATACAGTTAATTATTTGTTTACTTTTTCATCACCTGTTACAAATGTTGTAGACAGCTATCCGATACACCCTTCTTTGTGACATCAAACAGTGACAGAATTAGGACTATAGATAAATGCAATTTTATGAACATATAAAATACATGTGCATGACATATAGTGCAACACGGGGGGCACTAGGACCCAGGAGTACCCTGGCCAGGGATTGACAGAGTATGTAGACGGAAGTATCACGCGAGTGAGACTTGACTTCGACTGTTTGATGTCACAAAGAAGGGTGTATCCGAAAGCTGTCTACAACATTTGTAACAGGTGATGAAAAAGTTAACAAATAATTAAATGTATTAGACATTTGTTAATGATGAATAGGCTTCACTTCAGATTAGGGCACAGAATAGCATCTGCAAATGATTTATAGATGTTTTATGAATGTCTTAAAGGGGAACTATCTTATAAATGGCCTTTTTGAGTGTTTAGCATTGTTTTCTAGCTATGTGAACTTATATTAATATGATCTATGTCTCAAAATTCTCATATTGGCGCATTCTTCCAATTCTCCTCTCACAATATTCACCCTCACTGAACTGAGTCGTTTGAAAATGTGCCTATATGTGATGTCATATAGTCACCGCTGCATGTTAATGTTCAGGCGAACACGACGCTCAGCAGGCCCGGCGCAGTGGTTTAGGAGCCCAGGCTCAAAACAGCTCGAGATCTTGAGGTAGAAAAATGCTGTTTTTGAGGACTTGATTAGAAATACAAAACAATGAATAAAAAAAATATATATATTACAGAGGTGTTCCATAGACTCACAGGAATTGTGTAAAAGTGCCCAAATAGTGAAAGAAATAGTAAAATAGTTCCCCTTTAACAAATCATTTGTTGAACATGAACAATTAAATGGAGGTACAGTATAGTCGTTTTTTCATATCCATTTTTCACAGCATCTACAAATGTGTTAATACACATTAACCTGTTCCACCCATGGTGAAAATCCGCCTAAAATATATACCTAGGTATATATAGGCTAAGATACAGTACTGAATTCTCCCATCCGGACCAATGCAATTTGAAATATTATTATAGAATATAGAATAGGAGGATTATAAATTACCTTATTATAGCCATAGCCAATTCACACATTTATATATATATACATATATTCTTTTTCAAATGCCCGAGTTCAATTTGGATTTAGTATCACCAGGTGTGCATAAGAACAGATAATGATATATACTGTAATTTACTGTACTTTTTTATTTTCACCACAGTGCAACCATTTTGAAACTAATTTCAGATCTAATTGTTGTTACATGCTAACAATAGGGAGGAGAAACTAACTGTGTTTCAATATTTGTCAAAAACGTTACCTTTTGTGGCTTATTATCCCGAATAATAACAGTTATTTATATAATTCTGTAAGGGTTCCCCCGGTCCTGCGGGACCGGACGGCAACCCTCCTCCCGGTTCGGCTGGTCCAGGTGTCGGACCTTCTCAACTCCCCTTCCATACACCCCTTCATACTACAACATTGCCAACCGGTGGGCTGATCCAGATGTGGCAGATCTGGCATCAGCTCACTCACCTGATTCACATTATTTGCTGTCATTTATGTTTGATTTATTCGTTGTCTATGTTTTCTTTATTATTTCCACTTTGGTAGTCTTGTGTCCCTACTGTCTATGTTTTGTAAATGTGTTTTAGTCTTGTATGTCTCAGTTTGTACCATTGTTATTGTTTTCTCTGTGTTCTGTTAGTTCTGTCTGTCACACCTGTTTCCTGTTAGTAATTACCCTCTGTCTCTGATTAGTGTCTGTATTTAAGTGTTCTGGGCCAGCATACACTTGCTGGTTCATTGTTTAATGTTACCGTTGTTGTCAGTCGTGTTCCTTGTTTTTCTGTTTTGAGTAAAGCCTTATTATCGTCACTACGCCGTCTCCTGCTTCCTGTTAAGTATTTCTCCGGTGTCTGCTGCAAACTGGGTTGCACTCTCCACCATGCTATCGAAACAAAGGAGAATATGTATTATGATTTTTCTTTGCATCTTTGACAGTGAATAACACCATGCTAATAATGACCAAACATAAAAAACTGCCACTGATCTCATTCAGTACCTTCTTGAGATCATGTGTAAAGAAAATCTAAGGAAATTAATAAAGGGAAGATGATTAAACAGAAGGTTCTGTAGATACAGTACTGAATTCTCCCATCCGGATCAATGCAATTTGAAATATTATTATAGAATATAGAATAGGAGGCTTATAAATTACCTTATTATAGCCAATTCGCACATTTATATATATTGTAACAAAGGTAGCAGACAGGGGTAGGTGGAAGGTGCAATATGGTTGTACAAATAATCAAACACACAGTCAAACAGCTTTAGCTTCCCGCTGGGCAATGGCCAGGGGCATTTATTTAAACAAAACAGAAAATTATGAAACCAACAAAAATCATACTGGCTCCCAGTGAAGCACCTAACTGTCTATGCTATAGTCAAGTCTTTAACTAGGCCGGGCCGCTGTCCGGCTTACCGGCTGTTTAACTCACAGTTGGTTGTTAACTGACGGTTTTGGGTGTCTCCCAACAGCTCTCCCACTCTCCATTCCAAGACACCCTCTGATGTTCTTGGTCTGTCCTCTTTGAGAGGCATGCTGATTGCTAATTGAAAGACAGCTGTGTGTGGGTCTGCATGTGTGCAGCTGTCAGTCTTCTTCTCTCCATTGGGCAGAGCCAACAGGCAGGAACATAGCATCCATTGATCACCATTCCCCTCAGCCCCTTACAATATATACATACAGTATATTATCTTTCAAATGCCCGAGTTCAATTTGGATTTAGTATCACCAGGAGTGCATAAGAACAGATAATGATATATACTGTAATTTACTGTACTTTTTTATTTTCACCACAGTGCAACCATTTTGAAACTAATTTCAGATCTAATTGTTGTTACATGCTAACAATAGGGAGGAGAAACTAACTGTGTTTCAATATTTGTCAAAAACGTTACCTTTTGTGGCTTATTATCCCGAATAATAACAGTTATTTATATAATTCTGTAAGGGTTCCCCCGGTCCTGCGGGACCGGACGGCAACCCTCCTCCCGGTTCGGCTGGTCCAGGTGTCGGACCTTCTCAACTCCCCTTCCATACACCCCTTCATACTACAACATTGCCAACCGTGGGCTGATCCAGATGTGGCAGATCTGGCATCAGCTCACTCACCTGATTCACATTATTTGCTGTCATTTATGTTTGATTTATTCGTTGTCTATGTTTTCTTTATTATTTCCACTTTGGTAGTCTTGTGTCCCTACTGTCTATGTTTTGTAAATGTGTTTTAGTCTTGTATGTCTCAGTTTGTACCATTGTTATTGTTTTCTCTGTGTTCTGTTAGTTCTGTCTGTCACACCTGTTTCCTGTTAGTAATTACCCTCTGTCTCTGATTAGTGTCTGTATTTAAGTGTTCTGGGCCAGCATACACTTGCTGGTTCATTGTTTAATGTTACCGTTGTTGTCAGTCGTGTTCCTTGTTTTTCTGTTTTGAGTAAAGCCTTATTATCGTCACTACGCCGTCTCCTGCTTCCTGTTAAGTATTTCTCCGGTGTCTGCTGCAAACTGGGTTGCACTCTCCACCATGCTATCGAAACAAAGGAGAATATGTATTATGATTTTTCTTTGCATCTTTGACAGTGAATAACACCATGCTAATAATGACCAAACATAAAAAACTGCCACTGATCTCATTCAGTACCTTCTTGAGATCATGTGTAAAGAAAATCTAAGGAAATTAATAAAGGGAAGATGATTAAACAGAAGGTTCTGTAGATACAGTACTGAATTCTCCCATCCGGATCAATGCAATTTGAAATATTATTATAGAATATAGAATAGGAGGCTTATAAATTACCTTATTATAGCCAATTCGCACATTTATATATATTGTAACAAAGGTAGCAGACAGGGGTAGGTGGAAGGTGCAATATGGTTGTACAAATAATCAAACACACAGTCAAACAGCTTTAGCTTCCCGCTGGGCAATGGCCAGGGGCATTTATTTAAACAAAACAGAAAATTATGAAACCAACAAAAATCATACTGGCTCCCAGTGAAGCACCTAACTGTCTATGCTATAGTCAAGTCTTTAACTAGGCCGGGCCGCTGTCCGGCTTACCGGCTGTTTAACTCACAGTTGGTTGTTAACTGACGGTTTTGGGTGTCTCCCAACAGCTCTCCCACTCTCCATTCCAAGACACCCTCTGATGTTCTTGGTCTGTCCTCTTTGAGAGGCATGCTGATTGCTAATTGAAAGACAGCTGTGTGTGGGTCTGCATGTGTGCAGCTGTCAGTCTTCTTCTCTCCATTGGGCAGAGCCAACAGGCAGGAACATAGCATCCATTGATCACCATTCCCCTCAGCCCCTTACAATATATACATACAGTATATTATCTTTCAAATGCCCGAGTTCAATTTGGATTTAGTATCACCAGGAGTGCATAAGAACAGATAATGATATCTACTGTAATTTACTGTACTTTTTATTTTCACCACAGTGCAATCATTTTGAAACAAATTTCAGATCTAATTGTTGTTACATGCTAACAATAGGGAGGAGAAACTAACTGCGTTTCAATATTTGTCAAAAACGTTACCTTTTGTGGCTTATTATCCCGAATAATAACAGTTATTGATATAATTCATTCAGAACGCTGAACTTTGAACCCGCATAGAATCTGCCAGGAAGTGTAGTTCGAAAAAATTCCAATGCTGATCGACACCTATGCATCCCCTCTACTAAATGGCCGCAAAAAGACTACAATTCCCATGGTTCAAAATGACCAAAATGGTCACCGTCTCGCAATAGACTTCAGCAAATCGGAAAAAGTTAAAACTATCTAATGGCACTTTTAACCTATTGCTAAACTAACGTATTGATGATAATATACATTCTACATGCTGTTGTGACATGTTAGTGATGTTAATACTAGAAAACGTTTGATATTAAAATCGCAAAATGTATGCAACACACTGAAAAATATAGATTTATGACCAGATGTCATTTTGGGGGTCGGTACCGACCACGTCGGGTGGAACAGGTACATTATTTAATGATGAACAAATCAAGTACAAACAATGCTGATAATGAGTTATAAATAATGTAGAACTCATTTGTAAATGTTATACAAACAAACGATTTAATAATAATTTACGAATATATATAAATGATTTGTTCATGATTAGTTAATTATCTACAAATACCTTATAAAGGTCTTATAACTGAGTGTTATTGTAAAGTGGTACCGAATAACTAAACATTTTTTTCTTATTTTTCGGGATTATCTGAATTTGATTTGAATTTTTATTTATTCACACACAATAAAATACAATACATATCATCATGGTGGTCATCATCAAAATTGTGCCAGGTCTCCCAAGAAGCTATTTAAAGCTTTTGGAGGGAGCCTGATCACAAACAGAGGCAAACAAAACATACAACATGCATAGGCATACACACCTACCTACTTACATACAAAATACAGTACATACATAAATACAGACAAATTATATAAAATAATGCCTATTCTTATGAAAGTGTAGTGGACGGCAGACTGGGACAAGCTCAGACAGACTGACTGTGATTCATGTTATACACAACTTGATACATCATTGAAGCATTTTGGTGGACATTAAAATCAGCAAGCCTTAGGAGACCAAAGCGATGGAATAGACTAGAGGACGTGTGGGCGTATTAAACCCAAACCATGAGACTACTCGTAGTATTTTATTTTGCAAACTTTCAAGTTTCTTGAGATGGCTGGGTAAGTGTTGCACCATATGACATTACAATATGAGGGGTTCAAACTAAGTTTTATCTACCACAAAACTGAACGTTATTGGCATAGATTGGAGATTGGTTAGTTTGTCTACCTTCTGTGAACATTTAGTGACAACAGTGTTGCAAACCGATTCAAAATGGCAGAGCCATATCCATTATAAGAAAGGAACTGTACGTACAGTAGATTTCATTCACGGTTCTTGCTGCACGCCTGGTGATACTAAATCCTAATCTACGAATTCCAATCTGGCTTCAGAACATCCCACTCCACTGACACATGCCTTCTCTATTTGAATGACCACATCAAACAAGAGGTGGACGCAGGCAAATACTGCGGCATGGTCATGCTGGACCTACAAAAGGCCTTTGACACGGTCAATCACTCCATTCTGATTGACAAGCTAAAAGCAATTGGTTTTGATAGTCTATCAGTGAGCTGGATGCAATCCTACCTTGAGGGGAGGGAACAGATGGTGGAGGTAAACGGTACCCTATCCCCCCCCCTCACAGTGAGCTGTGGTGTTCCACAAGGAAGCATACTAGGACCGCTACTGTTCCTAATTTATGCAAATGACATGTCGTCAGCTTGTGACTGCAACTTGTTCCTGTTTGCGGACGACTCAGCCCTGCTGGTCTCTGACAAGAACAAGTTACAGGTTGAAAAAACCCTCAGCTCGGAACTAGGCAGAATCTGCATATGGCTCGCTGATAACAAACTATCATTACACATGGGCAAAACAGAGTCCATTCTCTTCGGTTCAAATAACAAACTCAGCAAGACCGACGGCTTCTCAGTTACAGTGGGTGACAATATTGTCACAAGGAAAGATGAAATTACCTACCTGGGTTCCATCCTAGAGGCTAATCTCTCTGTGACAAAATGGCATCCAATGTAATAAAAAAGTCAACCAACGAACTCGATTCTTGTACCGGATCTCCTCTCTGGTAAACAAGAACACCCTGAAGACTCTGGCAGGAGCACTCATTCAGGGTACTACGACTATGCTTGCACCTCATGGTACCAAAGCACCTCAAAGGCGCTAAAAACAAAATTACAAACATCTCAAACAAACTGGTCAGACTACTGCTTGACCTTACTCCTAGAACCCACCTCACCCTGCCCACTTTGACAACCTAGGATGGCTTAGAGTAGACGACAGAGTACAACAACTTGCAATGGGCCTGGTCTACAAGATACACTACACGACCAAGGTACCCATGTACATGTCAAAATACTTCCCAAAGGTCAGTGAATACCACGATCACAACACCAGAGGGAGCTCCACAAATCATGTTAAACCCAGATTCGGCTCAAATAAGGACTAAACACGTTTCGCAATTATGCCACATCAATGTGGAACGCCCTACCCAAAGCTGTAAAGGAATGTGGATCACTACCCACTTTCAAAACCTCTCTCAAGGGACACCTACGGGAGACTGCAATTCAACACTGGCCCCCGTAAATATCCTAACCCAACCCCTCCAATGTACAGTCATTTACCTAGTATGGTTTTGTCAATAGTTCAATGTACAATTGTGTTTGTTTGTACAGTGTCTCCTCCCCCCCCCCCTCAATTGTACAGTGTTACTTGTTTATACAGTGTGCCCCCGGCCCCCCCCCCCCCCCAACCCCTCCAATGTAAATTACCCAGTATGGTTGTCAATATCCAATGTACCCAACCCCCCCCACCCAACCTCCTCCAATGTACAGTTTCTACGTCAAATGTATATACTCCCTTTTCTTGACTCTTCTGTATCACAAACAGTACTGTATTTGCAAATCTGGTATGTCATAAATGTATAGATGTAGCAGTACTGACTATCTGTATGTCATGTATGTCATATATGTCTATATGAATTGAAAATGGGGGACCCTGATGGAAACAAGACAAACGTCTTTCTCAGGTCTGCATCCCCTTAACAATTGTATGTATTGAGCCGTACTGTATTGTACCCATTCTGCAATCTGTTAAATAAAGTTTTCATTCATTCATTCATTCATTCATTCATTCATTCAACTCTGCCATTGGAAGGAGTAGATTTGGCCCGATCCATAGATGTGCAACTTGGCTATAATAAGGTCAGAGAGAGAGAGAGAGAGAGAGAGAGAGAGAGAGAGAGAGAGAGAGAGAGAGAGAGAGAGAGAGAGAGAGAGAGAGAGAGAGAGAGAGAGAGAGAGAGAGAGAGAGAGGAGAAGAGAGAGAGAGAGAGGAGAGAGAGAGAGAGAGAGACAGAGAGAGAGAGAGAGAAAGAGAGAGACAGAGAGACACAAGAGAGCGGTCATGTGGTGGGGGACGCTAAAGCTTTCAGAATGTCTAAGGAAAAGAGGTTGTGTGTTTCTGTGTGTGTTTTGCATGAAGGGGAGCGATAGAGCTTTGAGTTGTGAGTTTGAATCCGTCTCATGACCTAAATGTCACATGACTGTCTCTCTCTATTCTCCTCCGTATCAGACAGGCTACAGCTCTATCTAGGCGCTCAGAGTGGAACACCACGCGAGAGGAGCACACAGAGCACATCCCTCCTCCAAAGCACCCGAATGAAGACAAAATGCCATACAAATTAAAATAAAATAATAATGTCATATGTAGGCCTGATATTCTATATTAATAATATTTAATTAAGGCACTGAGTCCCCCAGAAATGGCTCCAGGGGATATTATTACGATACTAGAGTCACTATATTGTATTACAATATATTGCAATGTATTACCCTTTTCAACAGAAAATGATGTCCCCATATAAATTATGTCTTCAATAAAGATATGTATACATCATCTGTCTTATCTAATACGATTTTCAGTATGTTCACCTCACTCCAATCATTTATATTGTAACAAAAATGTGATTGTCAAGAAAGAAAAGACACATATATATATACATATTGTTTCTTTATATATACACTCTACTTTCTTTTATATTGATAATTGGCGTCAGTGTATCAATTTAATATCAGCACACAAAATATTGTGATATATGGGAAAAGTGGGATAAAATGGAAGGGAATGGAGGAGAAAATATATGGAGAGTAAGAAGGGATGAGAGAGAAGAGGAGTAAACAAGGCTTGCATTACAAGTTTCAAAACCAACAGCAAACAGAATAAAAGTTTTGGAAAGCTGGTTGTTATGAAGTCAGTTTATTCACGGAGAGTAATAATCAAGGGAATTGATTTCCAAACAGAGACTTCAATCCATGGTACTCTGTGAATGGAACGTCTTTGCTCGCAACACAAACTCTAACGTATGCGTTTTTCTTTTCTTTTTATAACAGCAATATGACATGTGAGACCGTGTGATTTGAACATTTGAATAATGCCTGGGTAATTTACATTCCACACTATCATCGTTAAAACAGAAATGCTTTCTGCCAAGTTTGTGAAAACCATGCTATTTACACACACACACACACA
>NW_028174236.1:0-27500 GCF_963971535.1 Notolepis coatsorum
TATCTATCTATCTATCTATCTATCTATCTATCTATCTATCTATCTATCTATCTATCTATCTATCTATCTATCTATCTATCTATCTATCTATCTATCTATCTATCTATCTATCTATCTATCTATCTATCTATCTATCTATCTATCTATCTATCTATCTATCTATCTATTCTATCTATCTATCTATCTATCTATCTATCTATCGATCGATCGATCGATCGATCGATCTATCTATCTATCTATCTATCTATCTATCTATCTATCTATCATCTATCTATCTATCTATCTATCTATCTATCTATCTATCTATCTATCTATCTATCTACTATCTATCTATCTATCTATCTATCTATCTATCTATCTATCTATCTATCTATCATCTATCTATCTATCTATCTATCTATCTTAGATAGATAATATGATAGATAGATAGATAGATAGATAGATAGATAGATAGATAGATAGATAGATAGATAGATAGATAGATATAGATAGATAGATAGATAGATAGAATAGATAGATAGATAGATAGATAGATAGATAGATAGATAGATAGATAGATAGATAGATAGATAGATAGATAGATAGATAGATAGATATAGATAGATAGATAGATAGATAGATAGATAGATAGATAGATAGATAGATAGATAGATAGATAGATAGATAGATAGATAGATAGATAGATAGATAGATAGATAGATAGATAGATAGATAGATAGATTGATATAATACCCTCAGTACAACAGCCAGACAGATTATTCCAAATAAATGAATCCGTTCACACACAAAAAAACATCACTAATAGCAAATTACACCCCAAATCCATCTCATCATAGCGTTCAATGCCAGCGTTTGATGTAATATCATGCAGATTATATCCTCACACAGAATTTAGTGAACCTTATTTATGGGACCTACTAAATGTATGCCGTACGATGGATGGCTGCTCATCAAATAATGACTCTTATCACTTTGCAGTGGGACGCACATCCATCATGTGGAGAAAAGAGGCGGAATGCGGCTCAGTGCACAGCGCATGCTGATTTCAATATCACTCCAGGAGAGGACCACATATGAAAACATAATCTACTTACCACAATAAGTATGTCAATGGGCACGTGTAGAGCTGTGGATGTGTTTATGTGTTTCCATATCGAACATATGACATGAGTCGCTCTTTCAATTTTAGATGAACACAGATTATCCAGGGAAGACTTTTAAATATTGTCTTTTCAGCAATTCGGCTCTGGCTAAAAGGGGAACGGAAGAGGGGAAAAAAGAGATAAAGAAATAAATGTTATCTAGTGCAATTTATCAACGGCGCGGCTTCTCTGCCAATATGGAGCATGGCTATGTAGTCTAATATTGCATAAGCGATACATATGCATGTGGAATCCATATTCTGATAAAGCAGCGTGCATTTTCAAGTGGGCTTGTGTTGAGATTCCGTACGGTGAGGATTCTGATAACATATCTCACACCTGTATAATAAGAGCAGCCATATACAATATGGTCAGATTATATCGTGTACGGTGATATTGAGCACTAAAACCCTTATCTGACTGAATGTTTTTATGTAGCAAAATCATTAAACAGAGTAGGTATCAGTGGCAAACTTCTGCCACAATGAGCTCATACGCGTCACGGTGTATGGGGTTATCGTGATGTTTTGTACTGTAGCGTATAATAATAAAAAAGTATTCTTTGTCTGGACATGCTTTTGTCAGGTCCAACATGTAGCGAATCAGCCACTTCCAATCGTGGACGCGAAAACAACGTCTAATCTAAAGGTGAGGTCACGATTACACCGGTGTTTGTCAGAAAGCCTCTTTATCTATTCTCGTCACAATTATCTGGACACAGCCCTCTTTTACATCTCACTGTATCATATTCCTAAAAATTCAATAAATAAATAAACAATAATAATTAAGGATGTCCGATATTATCGGCCTACCGATATTATCGGCCGATATTGGTGTTAAAATGTGATATCAGAAAATATCGGTATCGGTTTAAATTATTATTTTTTTTACATTTATTTAACCTTTATTTACCCAGGCAAGCATGTAAGAACAGATTCTGATTTTATTTATTGTCAAAAGTATGCATAATGTTGTGTTAATTCCACGACAAGAGATATGTAATGTTAATTACCTGAAATTATTCTGTTTTTTGGGGGGGGGGGGGGGGGGGGGGGGGGGAACCCTGTATATATCGTATCGGTTGATATCGGTTGATATCGGTATCGGAAATTAAGAGTTGGACAATATTGGTATATCAATATCGGTAAAAAAGCCAATATCGAGCATCCCTAATAATAATAACTTTATTTGTATAGCACCTTTCATACATGGGATTGCAATTCAAAGTGCTAAACAAGTAAAAATGGAGCCGTGTGAAAGACACACATCTTGTTGTTTAATAATTCCTCATGCCTCAAACGCTGTTCGGGGTCGGCGCGCACTCGCCGCAATCAATCATCTCTATTAGCGGTCATATCTCGCGCTCCGCCAGCCGTGACCTCCCGGGCAGCTGGGCTCAGATGTTATCGCGGCGTGTGGCAAAGCTCTACTTTCTCCTGACAACCCCCGCGTCGCCGCACACACCTCGCGGCCGTCCCCACGCGTGGCGTTTTACAGCGTCCCGATGTCTTGTAGCCCTGGGTGTTTTATCACAGTACAACCGGTGGCTTGGCGTGGCCCCTGAACTGCCCCGTATACGTTAGAGACAGAAGCCCACGGGTCCACACCTCCTGACAGCTCCGACACACAGCTGGCTTGACAATAGGATTGGAATAAAAAAACATGCACAATAGTTTAAAAACCGTGAGGCCCAAATTAAATTGACATTAGCAACTTCAAAGGCCAGAATGTGGGACCTATAAACACATTTACCATCCAATAACATTGTGAGGCTGAACAACAGGACCCATTGACTATGTAAATGTACAAAAAAATGACTTTTTACAGCCTTTTTTTTTTAAATAGCTAAAAGCTAAACGTGATGTTGTAATGTTGCTACCTAGGGCCTCACATGGTTAAAGATCTACATAAAACTCTCTCTCTCTCTCTCTCTCTCTCTCTCTCTATATATATATATATATATATATATATATATATATATATATATACGTGTATATATGTATATACCGGTTTTCAATTGTTGTTTATTAACGGTGCTGTAAGTGGAATTTATTTTGTTAAAATAAGTGGTCTGTTAAAATGACAGCTCAACATTCTGACAGCCGTCACTGACATGGGTCTCCCAGTCCCTCCGCTCTGCAGTAGAGTCCGACTTTATCCATTCAGGGGAGATAACTCGCCACTGCAAAAATGGTCTGACAACAATAAGAAGTAAAAAGTTTAGTTAGTTTTAAGCAAACGGGTGCTTGAAATAATAAAATGGTCTACCAGTGCAGTAAGCAAATGTGGCTTGGCAAGGTTTCTTGAAATAAGTAAAACATATCTAGGGTTCTCTCTCCTGATTGGATAAAGTGAAAGAATTATGTTTACTGCAGAGTGGAGGGACTGGGAGACCCATGTTACTCACCAAACACTGTATTTCAGTGATGGCTGTAGGAATGTAGAGCTACTTAACACTTATTTCAACACAGAAATACCACTTACAGCACCTTTAATCTAAAACTCTATACAGAATTGTATTTAAATACTTGCTACATCTTCATGAAAAACTGTTTTAGTCGTTCCTAAACAACTCGACTCAGGTCCCCAGTCTATGAAAATCCTTGAGTAACATATGCTTGTACTTTGCAGAGAAATGTTCCAATTCTTCTATCCAAGAACATCTATTAAAAGTAACATATTAACCATGGTAAGTCAGCCTTTGGTGATGTATCAGAGTACTACTACTGTCAAACACGACCCCTCAGCTAACCTGAAAAGAAACAGATGTCACATGTAACACCTTGGAGGAAGATATGTGCTTCACATTCGCTGATGACAATTTCTGTGTCAAATTGTCAAAGTTATAATCTACTAATAGTGTGTGTATTCAATTTGATTTTGAGAGTATTGGGTATATTTTACCCAGCACTACTCCACCATACAATAGTACATACTATTTATCATCAGTCCTGGATGCAACTGGATATCTTAGAGAGGCAACTGAATATCTTAGAGAGGCAACTGAATATCTTAGAGAGGCAACTGAATATCTCAGAGAGGCAACTGAATATCTCAGAGAGGCAACTGAATATCTCAGAGAGGCAACTGAATATCTCAGAGAGGCAACTGAATATCTTAAGAGGCAACTGGATATCTTAGAGAGGCAACTGAATATCTCAGAGAGGCAACTGAATATCTTAGAGAGGCAACTGAATATCTTAGAGAGGCAACTGAATATCGTAGAGAGGCAACTGAATATCTCAGAGAGGCAACTGAATATCTTAGAGAGGCAGTTGCATATCTTAGAGAGGCTATTGGATATCTTAGAGTGGCAACTGAATATTGTAGATGCTTTCAAACCGTCTGAGTCCTCCAACATGTTGTATAGGTTTAGGCCTATATCTGGTCTGGGTACCTTTCAGGAGGACGGGTGATCTGCGATAGTGGTCTCATCCATACTGGCTTGTTACATACTTGTTACAATAGAAAATAGCAAAACAAGCTTTTTTCATACCTTATTTGTGCAGTTATTAATTGTTTCATCCACCATGTTTCTATACTTACATGAGTGTGATTGACAACTGTGGCAACCAATGAGATGAGGTCATTACTCAGTATCGGGTGATGTTCCTCCTCTCAATGTCCCCTCTCTCACCTATTACCCTAGTCGTCGGTGAAAACCTTTTTTTCGTTTTTATAATTCAAACAAAATGTTATTCAGAAGATGTTACATACTGCAGGTTAAACCAAAAATGTTGACACGGTGACAGTGACCCTAATCTTAATATTGTTTTACTCAACCTACCTTACCTTGTCACCTGAAATGCCTGATTAATTTCCTCAAAATAACACAGTGATTGTATTTATTTTATTTTATTTATTATTTTTATTATTTTATCAGAATGTATTCAGTAACTTCTGGGTGGATATCACATTGTGGAACAAGACTGATCAAAAGTGCATACTGTAGCTTGAACTGCATATATATATAACGGTTGTCATATCGTCACCTTAAACTTCGATGGCGCGAGGGAGTTTCATTGTGACTGCGCTTCGCGGTACCATCCGTTACACTCACCCCCCTTAAACTCACTCCACTCCACCCAAGGCATCCGGGTCATGGCACCAATATAACGGTTGTCATATCGTCACCTTAAACTTCAATGCCCCGAGGGAGTTTCGAACCCTTGGTCTGCCGCACCACGGGTCGACAGCACAGACCGATATACCAAGAAGTGAACTCACTGCTTTGCAACGTGTCTATGTGTATTTTAAGGGTGAGAGTGAGTTTAACCCATAGTACCGCTACTCGCCCCAGTCACTTCACAACATCTGAAGTCCATCGTGACTGCGCTTCCCGGTACCATCCGTTACATATTGTGACGAGCCTGGTGTTGTTCAAGCTCAACATGGACCAAAACAAACTATTTCAATGTCCACACAAGCACAATTTCAATAAAAAATTTATATTTATTGTTTAACATCACAAGTCCAATGGGCAATAGGGTAATCGTATAACAGTCCAGGGCAGTTTTGCGTTCCTCATATCAACACTGCCTGCACGCACGCTAATGCCGCCACGTGCACGCGCGCTCCCGGGCACGTGCACGCACTCCCGCGCATGCGCATAAATGTTCCCTCGCTTAAGCACAGACTAAAGACAATGCCTAATTGCCTCTATGAATGGAATGTAACACATTTCATTCACAAGTTCTGTGTGAATGTATCTGAGAACGTATTTAACACACCTGACGACCGGCACTATTGATATGCAAAGTAGCCCAGGTGGCGAGTGCAGCGCATTCCTGTGTGCACCAGTGGCGTCGTTAGCCCTGGGCTTCCCTGGCTTTAGCCCCGGATGTTTTTCTCCTAGCCCCGGACCTTAAAAAAAAAAAAAAAAAAAAAAATTGTTTACATTTTTTTCTTTTTTTTTTTTACTTTTTTTTTTTACTTTTTTTTTTTTTTTAAGATGTCAGCATCCCCATTGTCTGTGCTGAATGTTTGTTAGTGTTTGGTATTTTTTTTTGGTTTTAAGTACTTTTAATCCATTTTTAGTAAGTAGTTTTCATTTGATCCTATAATTTTTTCATTCACCGATTTGTGGACTTTTTTTTTTGTATCCTGAAAGGCGCATTATAAATCAAATGCATTATTATTATTATTATTATTATTATTATTATTATTATTATTATTATTATTATTATTATTATTATTATTATTATTATTATTATTATTATTATTATTATTATTATTATTATTATTATTATTATTATTATTATTATTATTATTATTATTATTATTATTATTATTATTATTATTATTATTATTATTATTATTATTATTATTATTATTATTATTATTATTATTATTATTATTATTATTATTATTATTATTATTATTATTATTATTATTATTATTATTATTATTATTATTATTATTATTATTATTATTATTATTATTATTATTATTATTATTATTATTATTATTATTATTATTATTATTATTATTATTATTATTATTATTATTATTATTATTATTATTATTATTATTATTATTATTATTATTATCATCCAGGAGGGAAAAGACACTTTGGATAGTAGGGACTGCATCTCTGCCTGTCCTGACCAGGAAACACTTTGCAACTGTGATCTCCTCTGGCAATAGTTGGATATTATAATGTGTGGCGAGGGGTTGCAGCAATTCCACTGAGAGAAACTGGTCTGAGGCTGGATAACATGCCTGTGTATGCCTCTCATAAGTTGTTATCCAACTCATGAGAACCTGCTCTCAAGCTCTGGATAGAACAGTCTCTGTCTCAGCTGATCTCCTGAGCTGAGGTCTGAGCTTGTGCCACAAGATGCCATTACATATGGCCTTTGTCCTGTCATACATGTCCACTGCCATCTCTGAGGTGCGATAACCTTTGAGTGTGTCCTGCACTGTGCTTTTAAATAGTACAGATAGGTATTGAAGATGTGCACTTTAACGCAGCAGCACCTGGAGCCTCCATACCCATGTCCAGTGTCCACTGACAAAGACATGCTCATGATACTGTGATAAACTATAATAAGCTTTAATCGAACCCTGGTTCATTTCCTCGGATAGTCCGGTTGGTTTGGGGTGGTGTGAAAGCTCATTCACTCTTGCAAGTGAACCCTGCATTTGAGATGTGAATGCAAAGCGGACCAAAGGCAGGAAAATACCCAAAAATCTAATATCTTTTTTATGAGACTTTTTTTTTCCGATTGCTTAAGCATGATTTTTAAAACGGGGCCCGGTGTTTCAAAACACACAATTAGCACAACCACACACAATTATCAGAACACCTCAGATCCTTTGCTAAATTAAACACTTGTCAAAACCATACACTAATTTAAAAAAAAATACATTTTGTTACTATATGAAACACACGTTTTATATGACTTAATTCTGTTTGAACCAGTTACTCACACTGCTGTGCTTAACCTAAAACACATTTAGCTATTCTACTTCTCAGTGATTAGAGTACTGTAAGTGAAGTACGCAGAGAATGTGCAAATATACAATAAATTCACCAAACACTACACAAGACCAATGCTGTAGACTGATGAAAATATAATTTATTTATCTACATATACCCAAATCAATGATGCAGACTGCTGAAAAAAAACATTTTCTCTCCATATACCCAAATCAATGATGCAGACTGATGAAAATATAAATTTTCTCTCCATATAACCAAATCAGTCAACATTTCAACATGGAGAATCACAACAAAACATGTCCCAGTTTTCATGCTACTATGTGCATAACACTGTAAGCTCAGCAAATATCAGACAAACATAAAATACTGTATCCAGTAGGCCTACAGGTTAAAATTACAGTAAAACAAAAACAATTTTGAAAAAATTTAAATAGAGTACAGAAAATACTAGACATTATCTCTTTGCCTAGCTGGATCTGGCAAGATACTTTTTTGCTCTGTGTATTGTTTTGCAAAAAGTGTGAGGCTGACATTGTGCTTATAGAGGTGCAAATCTGGGCCTATGTTTTGCTCCTTGAGTGTAATGTTTTGATAATTGTGTAATACTTTTGATTTGAGTGTTTATGCAATTGAAGAAAACTGTAAAGACTAGAGATGAACTGTTTATTTCTTTTGTACATAGGCTGTGCATATGTTTGTTTGTTTGTTTATTTGCTTATGTGTATGATTCTTAACTGTTTTTATTTTGTTATTGGTGTATATGTGTGTATGTATGTACAGTATATGTATATATATATGTGTATATATGTATATTTGTACTCCTGTTGGGGCCTCTTGGACCAGATCAATGTTTTATCTGCATAAAGGTTAAATAAATAAATAAGAAACTGATGATTTGGTCCTGTTAACTTTGAATTTTCTATGGGGACTGCCCAGATCCCTCTCATGGACATGGACCTCACTTTGAGAACCTCTAATGATTCTAGTTCTTCAGTATCCATCTCTTATTACTCTAAAATTGCGTATTACTGTGTTAAAAAAAAAGAAAAAAAAAACTCCACCCCCCTGGGCTGAAGCCCCCAATGTTTTCTAACCCTAAAAACGCCCCTGGTGTGCACGCGCGTGCCGTGCACATCCGTGCGTGTGCGTGCACACGCTTCTGCTCACAAAACTTTGGCTGCACTGCGTGCAACCCCGTCCCATGAGGAACGCATCACTGGTCCAGGGTCAAAATATGTATCAGGCTCTCGTACAAAAGAAGGGATTGTTCAATACTCAGAGTTTGTCTTCCGGTCCAGGGTCAGTACACAAGGGGGTTTCTCAGCCAGTCTAGGGTCCAGTACACAATGAACACCTTCTCGCCTTCACCTCTCCTCTCAACTACCTCTGTCCATATCAACAATCACTCTCTCTCTGTACTTCACTCCTACCTCACCTCCACTCAACAATACTCTATCTGTCCTAGTGTTTTATGTTATGTGTGTCTGGTGTGTGTGTGGGATGTGGGTGATGTAATGGTGCACAGGTGTGTTCTATCAGTCCTAATCAGCTGCCTAATTGCTTCTCCTCTCCTCGTGGCAGTAGTATCTCCCATCATTTACGTAGCCATGGGACGGGGGATGATATCTGCCACAATATATATATATATATATAAATTTTTTTTATTAGAAAATCTTTACAATAGGTGTACACATTTTAAATGCTAAATGTTGATTGTATTGAAAGTGATCAGCCCCATATCTCCAGAAGGAATAAAGTGAGGGAAGAGAAGAGAAAAACAGATGAAGGTGAAATTGCATTATTATTGAGTCACATTATTACTACTCTGCAGTGGTTGGAAGATAATGTACAAAGATGAATAAGAACATGCAAAAGCTAAAAATATATAATTAAATATATAATATAACAGAATAAAGAGATTGAAGTACATTTAAGTCTTGTAGCTAACTTGTCGTCGTAATTCTCAAGGCATGGAGGTCTGGTTTTCAGAGCAAGAAGTAGGAAGCTGGTATACAGTTTCAATGGAGCAAATGGTCCGATAAAAAGATGATTTATTCAGCAGACAAAGCAAAGCAGGTTTCACAGCACAGCAGACGATAGGTCCTTCCCTGACAACTTTCTCAGCCAAACTGTGTAAGTTGATGTTCTCAACAAGTTCTTTAAATCCTATCTCCAATACACAAGTGGGTCTGGCCCTCAATAGTTGGTAAACTGGTTTGGTGTGTGTGTGTGGTTTGCATGGGTGTCACCCAGGGCCGTAGCCAGGGTTTAGAAATTAGGGAGGTCCATTTATTTTTTGGGCCCAGACCGGCCCATTATAATCGGTCGGACACCACCCATCAGTACACCATCCTTGCGGTCCCCCCTTAAATATGCGTACCTACTGTACTATTCCCCCAACCCACTACAAAGCTGGGTAGTAAGTGCCATGGACAAGTGGACCAGTGTACTCACTCGCTATTGGCTGAATCTTGTTTTGGGTGGTGATGTAAAAACACCTGCATCATAGCAGGCTCAGGATGGGCAAAGTAGTCTATAGCCTGTTCTATTTCATTATGGCTCCGCTCAGCATTAGTTGCATATATCTTGCTTCAGTGGATATGCACTGAATAAATTTCAAAATGTACCTTTACATACCAACATCCGTCTGACCACACCCCCATCTGCTGCCTACATAAGCGGGGGTGGGGCCACACACTCATCTCCTTCTCAAATTTCATCCACAATATAGTGCCTGTATACCACCACTTGGCGAGGAAGAAAGTATTAGCTGGAGAAAGGAAAACAGAAGAACAAGGAGATACGTTGACATTATATCTTTATTTTCTCTCTCACTATTTTCGAGAAAATACAGCGATATTGTCTTCGTCACTGGAGTGTCTGGAAGATGATGATCATTCTAAATCTCCACAGTTTTTTTCGTATTAGGGGCTCGCGTCGCTGATATACTCCCCAACTGCAGTCCTCCTTTGCTGCGGCTGGATGGGTTTGGCCCTCCGGCCATGCAGCTGGACTGTGGAAGGCACCGTCTGTTGTGAGGGACTGGTTGTTTTCGAGCCTGGGTGAGTAATGTTTTGCTTGCGAGCGGCAGTTGTCTGTTAGTGCTATGGGGGCTAGCTGACCATTTTTACGAAAGCCGGCCCCAGATTAGGGTCCTCTGTTCGGCCTCTTAGGCGACGGCGGAGGATCTTGGTATGAAGCCCATGATGGTCAACTAGTGGGCCGCGAACAGGACCTGGTGAACCCAGGATTCTCTGGAAAAGCGGATGCTTCTCTGTCCCGTGCAGGCCCCATCTTTCACTTGAGTGGAAGTACACCCTAAACGAGGAAATGTGGGCATGGATGTTCGTTATCGGAAGATCCATGTTCAAGTCGGCTGCAGACCAGATGGGACTTGTGCCGGCTCTGCTGTATGTCTGGTAAAATCACAGTTGTAAACTGTGTTGACATTTCTTTTTCTCTTCTCTCTTAAAGGATGAGAAGGGTTTCAGACGGCGGCCTGTCTGAAGTGTGGCTTGTTATGTCGTTGTGTACAGTTCAGGTGATAGCTGCTTAGCTTGCGTGCTAGTTGTGGCCTACCTGTTAGCCAGTCAGCTGTTAGCTGCGGCGCTAGCCCGTTGTGTCACTAGGCTAGGAAACGTTAGCTTGTTGCTATCAGTCGAGAGCGGCTGTTAGCTTAATGCTACACTGTTGAACGTTGCTATGACTATAACATGCCTTAAACACTCTGACTACGACGTCATCTTTGACAGAGGATGTTAGTCGAACCTACACCGGGAGCCCTGCCAGCGAGGACTGCGTCAACATGGAGAAACGTAGCGGCTGGGTGGCGCAGCGACGTTACCCTCGTCGCCAACACAGGAGATGCGTGTTCAACTTCGGTGTCCCGTTAACCAGATTGCAGTTCTCTTGGCCTGCGCTCAGGGTAGAAGTCCCGATCGGACTTTAAACACTTCTTCTTTCCTTCCCTTCTAAATGTTTTGTAATAACGATGTTTTCCAAAACGTGTGTTGCTGCAATACATTGAGGATACGACGCGTGTTGTGTGTGAATTGTCTTGTCACTAGTATAGCTTCTCTCTCCATAGAAATCGGGTTGTTGTTTACATGTAAAAAAAATGATCTGGTTAGTTGTGATGAGAACATGTGTGTTCATGTAACGTGAACTCACAACTAAGGGGGTTAATTAACCTATGAAGCTATGCTTAGTGACATGTGATTGAGGAATGAATTCTTTTCTCAGCCTGTAATGACAATAATAATAATAATAATAATAATAATAATAGATTGAATTTTAAGAGAGAAGCGCCTTTCTCAGACTCAAGGACACTGTACAAGGAAAGGATGGAAAAAAATAAAAGTAAGTAATAAAATTGAAAAAATATATATAATAAAATACATAAAAGATCTGTGTATGGTAACAACAAGAAAAAACAAATAAGATAAGAGATAAAAATAAATAAAAAAAGGAGGCAAGTTCTGTCCAATTGGATGAAGTGGTTAAAATTAACAAACAAACAACAAAACAAAACAAAACAACGAACAGTGTGTTCACATATTAACAGGGTTACCTGTTCAACTTGGTCGTATCAAGGGTAAGGAAGGAGGGGTGATCCCCCCGGTCCCTGGGGCTTCCCCCCCTCCTCTCAGACATGTTTAAAATATATTGTGTCACTGTGTTCAAGTCAAGTCAAGAGTTTTAATTGTCACGGCATACAGGTATACAATGAAATGCGGCTGGTCTTGCCCGCGACGATGTGCAATACAGTGGTACAACATATAATAGAATCCAATAAAATACAGTGGTACAACATATTAATAGAATCCAATAAAACAGTGCAATAAACAGGTACATGGTGTGCCATCTCGGTATCTGTACATTAGTATTTACAGAGCATATAGGACATGCTAGGTAGCTTTAGTAGTGCAATACACTGTTCCTGATGTTATACTACTTTAAGTGGCCTTTCCTCTGGCCATAAGTGTGCGTGTGTGCGGCATGAGTGTTAAAGTGGCTGCTAGTGTGTGAGCGTGCTCAGCGTGCGTGTCGTGTATGTGCTTGTGTGTGGATAGTTCAGTTTCTGTGTCTCTCAATGTTCATTGTTCAAGGCTCTGATGGCCTGGGGGAAGAAGCTTAGCCTAAGCCTCTCCGTCCTAGTAGCTGGAGTTCGCAGGCGTCTGCCTGACCTCAGCAGCTGGTACAGGCTGTTATTGGGGTGGTGGGGGTCTTTCATTATCCTGCAGGCTCTGGATTTGCACCTCTTGTTGTATAGAGCCTGCAGGGGAGGTAGCGCAATACCCGTGGTACGCTCGGCTGAGCGCACCACTCTCTGTAGGGCCTTCTTGTCCTGTGCCGTGCTGTTCCCATACCAGGCAGTGATGTTTCCGGTCAAGATGCTCTCTACAGCTCCTGAGTAGAAGGACTGGAGTATTTTCCCCGATACTCTGAACTTCCTTAACTGTCTCAGGTGGTAGAGGCGCTGCTTCGCTTTCTTTACTACTGTGTCTATGTGTGTTGACCATGTCAGGTCCTCTGAGATGTGGACCCCCAGGTACTTGAAGCTGCTCACCCTGTCCACGGTAGCCCCGTTAATCGTCAGTGGTGTGTGTGTCTCCTGCTGTCCTCTCCTATAATCCACGATCAGCTCCTTGGTTTTACCAATGTTCAGGAGCAGGCTGTTGTCCTGGCACCAACGTTCCAGTACCTCAACCTCCTCTCGGTAGGCCTTCTCGTCGTTGTCCGAGATCAGCCCCACCACCACCGTGTCGTCGGCGAACTTCACAATGGAGTTGGAGCTGAACTTGGCCGCACAGTCGTGTGTGTAGAGTGAGTACAGCAGGGGGCTTAGAACACAGCCCTGGGGGGACCCGATGCTCAGGGTGATGGTGTTGGAGGTCTGACCCCCCACCCTGACCGCCTGGGGTCTTTCACTCAGAAAGTCCAGTACCCAGGCGCTCAGGGCGGAGCTCAGGCCTAGCTCGATCAGCTTGTCCACCAGTCTGGTGGGGACTATGGTGTTGAACGCTGAGCTGTAGTCAATGAACAACAGTCTCACATAGCCCCCCTTCTGACGGTCAAGGTGGGAGAGAGTGCTGTGCAGTACCTGGGAGACCGCGTCATCAGTGGACCTGTTTGTCCTGTATGCAAATTGCATACATTGGACAATACAACATAAATTACAACATACAACATATGTACAACATAAATTGTTTGTGGGGATACGATGTAACCCTCAGCTTAATTGCTGGGGTTGTGCTTTCCGCTTGAGAAAAAAAATTTCCTAAAAAAAAGATTGTTTGGTCACTTATCATGTGTGCTTAGCAAGGCCTGTGGCCAATACATAATCGAGGATTCTGTATTCTCTCGTTATGAAAAATGGCGTTCCTCTGTAGCAAGAGTGTACTTTTGCCATTTTTTGTTGTGATGAAGGTTTGTGTGTGTCTTGTGATCTACAACTGGGTTAGGTTGGCCCACAGAAGCACATGTTTAAGTCTGGTACCGGGGCTCTTAAAGGGGGCCCTCTCTGTTCTGTGTTTTTTCCTTAGTAAAAATCAGATAGCAGGTTAGCACATGAGCTATGTGAGGCTGTTCGATGCTTCATGTAGCAGGCTATGACTGTGTCATGCTCTACTTGTCATTACATCGTATCATGGGTGTGGGGTCGTAAAGGGGTGAACTGGTAATCCTTTCCTCCCCTTTTCTGATTGGTCAGGGGTTAAAACCTCCTGTCCTTCAAGGTTCCTGTCACGTTGCTGTTCGGCACGGTACAAATGGGACCGTCTGGGTGGCGCCCTCTTTTCATGTTTTAGATTGACACGCATACCTACCCCCTCTTCTGGAGTGGGCATGCCGGCGTGGTTAGGGCACGGGACTGGTATGGTCGCGCTGGTCCAGGTCAGTTAACCCGTTGTCCGCCGGGGATGCAGATCTGCGGTTCTGGTACCCTGAGGGACCTGTGCTTTTTTCGGGGGGGGAAAATGCCAGGTCGGCCCGGGTGTCACAGGGTTAGGCGTTATGGAGACCCTTTGTTGGGTACATGTTGTACTCTGCACTATCGTAATGGCTTACGGCCATGCCAACCTGTACACGCCCGATCTCGTCCGATCTCGGAAGCTAAGCAGGTTCGGTCCTGGTTAGTACTTGGTTGGGAGACCGCCTGGGAATACCAAGTGCGGTGAGCTTAGGGCTGGTTCTCCATTATTTTCGCTCCTCTCTCACGCGTGGCGAAGAGTGGGCTGTTGGGGTGGTCTTTGGACCTCCTCTGGTAACCCTGTGCTTCCCGAGCCGCCGGGCCCGGTCCGAAGTAATGTTTCGTCGACCCGTAGGCCTGGAATAACCCTTTTTTGAAAACTGAAACACTTGTACTGCGGTATAGCCAGTGTATACCCGCAGGTGTGTTTTGGAGTTTTTTCTTGAGGGGTTATAGGAACAACCACCGTCTGTGTACCGAGAGGGTGGTTGATTCCCTGGTGTGTTGGAGCAGAGTCAACTCCCGGGTTACCCGGTTGAGTGTGCCCCTGCACGTTCATGACGTCTGCCAATCGTGTCAGCCTTCTCTGCCTCGACCCCTCTGGGCGGGTTTTTTTTAATGGAGGCTTTGTCATGGTGCTCAACAACGCCAGCATACGCCCCTTCCGCCAGGGGGGCTGTTTTCAGTTGACTCCTTTGGCGCCTGTCTCGTCCGCAGTGCTCCAGGCTCAGGTTACAGCCTGCTGCCTGGTTTCCCCGGTGCGCTGCCTGCTTCCGTTGGTTGGACTTTTTTGTGTGCTTACGGCCATGCTGACTGCCTGTTCTGCAGGGTCAGTGTGCCAGGCGGTGTACTATTGGGGGGAAGGGCCCGCTCTTGGAGGGGCCCTATCCGAATACGCTGGCGATGTGGGGGGCGGTGTCACTAAGTGACCGCCTGGTGTGGTCTTGATGCCTGGCGTCATTGACCTCTCCGGGCCCCCTTTTTCCAGGGGATCCAGTCCCTTCAGTGGGTCTGGGTCTTCCTTCGCGCTCCGCTGCTACAGCCTTGCCACGGGGTTGGGTTTGCTCTTGACCCCGTGATTTTGGGGGCAGTAACGAGGGTTGTTCCTTCTGTTCGTTCCCTGGTGGCATGCGGGTTGTGCGTGTGCATAGTTGTGGGGTCAAGCCACGGTCTGCTCACCCTGTGTGTTGAGTTGCTTGAGTTCCTCTTTGCACGGTCGGATCCGTCTCCCTCCCGTAAGCCTCCAATAGGGAGGGTATCCTCCATTAGGGAGGGTCGGGGGGCTCGGTCCTCCCCGGTCTGATGGTTGTGGGGGGCCTCAGCAGGGTCCATTTGTCGAGCTTTGGCTCCCGCTCAGCTCCTGTTATGCAACTGATGCTGAGCGGAGCCATAATGAAATAGAACGTAAGGTTATGTATATAACCAAGTTCTATGAATTATGGTGACGGTCAGCATCAGGACGCCGCTGCGGCCCTTGATCTTTCATTGTGGTGAAATTTGTTGGGAAGGAGATGAGTGTGTGGCCCCACCCCTGCTTATGTAGGCAGCAGATGGGGGTGTGGTCAGACGGATGTTGGTATGTAAAGGTACATTTTGAAATGTATTCAGTGCATATCCACTGAAGCGAGATATATGCAACTGATGCTGAGCGTCACCATAATTCATAGAACTTGGTTATATACATAACCTTACGTTCATCCCTGTCTCTCTCCTCCACAACCTGGCTTGACTAGAGAGAGAGATGATTACAATTAACTGGTACATTCAGGTTAAGAATTCTTGGAATTCCCTGACAAAGATATGCAAAAATGCTATACAATTTAAACAATACCAAATAGTTGTTTATTCAATGAATGCATGGAGCTGTTCCATCTTATTTCATTTGATACTAACTACTCAGTTCATACAGATTTCAAGTATTCAAATAACAATGATGAATATTGCATAAGGTTTACACACAGTTAATAGATCACCTTCTTGTTTTATATTCATGTTCAGAGAGGAGTAATAGTTAGATATTTGTATGTGATTTATATGGCAATTAAATCAATGGTGTGTTTGAGTTTGACCTACAGTTAATGTGCCTACCACGTGAAGGTGCATGATCAATGGACAGCACAAAAACAATTTGTGTAGGTGGAGACTAGAGCTACCACAGATAGTAATAAGTTATTATTAACTTATTATACAACGGCATGCAAATTTCTCGATTCTGATTGGCTGAAACAGTCATTTTACACGTCTTTATTGGCAACAATTCCACGCTGCTGGCCCAGGACCCGCCCACAACCGACCCACATCACATCACTCCGCCGGATCACAAGAAGGTGGCCAATAATCTTTACAAATGGATATGTTGATGGCGACTAAACGACTAAATATCAAGCGATTCTGTCACAGCGAATGTCTTAGTTGTTTAAACAATGTTGGATGATGTAATTGATGGGTCTTGAATCATTCTGTAACAAAAGAAAAATCGCGGATTGATTGATGGATTAATTTGCGATATTTTTTTCAATTTCTTTTTCCTTTCGACTGTCAGCGCTCGCTCTAGTCTCCACCCACCGCCACACACCCCCCCCCACACACATACACACACACACGCACGCACACACACACACACACTCTGCCTGCAACGCGGGGGATAGTCAGAGAGCTGGGTGCTGCGCTGTTCTAAGTGAGCATGGCCTATTGAGTTGATTGATTGATTGATTGATTGCTAATTTTATTACTGTACGCTTGGTTTCCAACTGGTTAAGTTTAGGCCCTCTACAGTAGGTTAAAAAAAAAAAAAAAAAAGAATAGGGCGAAGAAAACGTTAGGTTATGACTATAACCAAGTTCTGTTAGTTAGGGGCGATGCTTGGCTTCGCCTTCTGCACTATCTCGCGTACGTGCACGCGTACTGAATAAACCACAAATGTACCTCTAATACCAGTATTAGTCTGACCACACCCCTCATCAGCTTACCTTCATAAGCAGGTGTGTGGTCACCTGCTCTCCTCCTTCCCAAGCTTTCACCACAAGGTGAGGTCAAGGGCTGCAGCGGCCGTCCGAAGCCAAGCATCGCCCCTAACTAACAGAACTTGGTTATAGTCATAACCTAACGTTCTGTATCGTTAGTGGCTTAGCTTGGCTTCGCCTTCTGCACAAGGGAGGCCAAGCGGAGCCACTTGGCTGACAAATACACCCCGCTGACAGCCCCCCAAAACCATCAGAACAGGGAGGGCCGAGCCCCCCCGACCCCCCCTAATGGAGGGTAGCCCCCCTATTAGGGACGTCACGGGAGGGCGACGGACCCGACCGTGCGAAGAGGCACTCAAGCAACTCAACGCACAGGGTGAGCAGACCGTGGCTTGACCCACGACTAGACACACGCACAACCCGCATGCCACCCGGGAACGAACGGAGGAACAACCTCGTTACTGCCCCCAGAATCACGGGGTCAAGGGCAAACCCAACCCCGTGGCAAGGCCGTAGCAGCGGAGCACGAAGGAAGACCCAGACCCACCAAAAGGACTGGACTCCCTGGAATGGGGGCCCGGAGAAGTCCATGATGCCAGCATCAAGACCCCACCAGGTGGGCACGTAGTGCCCCGCCCCCCACATCGCCAGCGTATTCGGACAAAGGCCCCTCAGTTACTGCACCTGGTATTCCCAGGCGGAACCAACCAGGCCAGTAAGCCGAGCGGGCCCCGTCCCCCCAATAGTACACCGCCTGGCACACTGACCCTGCAGAATAGGCAGTCAGCATGGCCGTAAGCACACAAAAAAGGTTAACCAACGGAAGCAGGCAGCGCACCGGGGAAAAACCAGGCAACAGGCTGTTAACCCTAGCCTGGAGACTGCGGACGAGACAGGCGCCAGAGGGGACAGCTGAACACAGCCGCCCCGGCGGAAGGAGCGTAAGCTGGCGGTGTTGCATGACCAAGCCTCCATTTAACAACCCCCACCCAGAGGGGTCGAGGCAGAGAAGGCTGACACGATTGGCAGACGTCATGAACGTGCAGGGGCACCCTCAACCGGTGAACCCGGGAGTTGACACTGCTCCAACACACCAGGGAACCAACCACCTCGGTGTTACCCAATGCGGTGGTTGTTCCTATAACCCCTCAAGAAAAAACTCCAAAACACACCTGCGGGCATACACCGGCTATACCGCAGTACAAGTGTTTCAGTTTCCAAAAAGGGTTAACCCAGGCCTACGGGTCGCAAACATCACTTCGGACCGGGCCTGGCGGTACGGGAAGCACAGGGTCACCAGAGGAGGTCAAAAAACCACCCCCACAGGCCCCTCTTCGCCATGCGTGAGAGAGGAGCGAAAAACAATGGAGAACCAGCCCCTAAGCACACCGTACCTGGTATTCCCCGGCGGTCTCCCAACCAAGTACTAACCAGGACCAACCTGTGTAGCGGCCGAGATCCGACGAGATCGAGCGCGTACAGAATGGCATGGCTGTAAGCCATGACGACAGTGCTGAGTAAAAAACATACCCAACCAGGGTCTCCATAGCGCTTAACCCTGTGACACCCAGACCGACCTGGCATTTTTCCCCCTGAAAAAAGCCCAAGTCCCTCAGGGTACCAGAACAGCAGATCTGCATCCCCGGCGGACAACGGGTTCAACTGATCTGGACCAGCGTGACCAGAACCAGTCCCGTGCCCTAACCACGCCGACATGCCCCAGGAAAAGGGCAGATATGCGTGTTGATCTTAACATGAAAAGAAGGCGCCACCCAGACGTCGGGACGAACCGCGCCTGGTGGCCCACCCCAAGGGCGTGAGACCCCACTACATATGTTCAGATCCATCCCGTCATCATCCCCCAGACATGAACGAGGATCCGTCGACAACCCACCCAGGTCATGGGATGTGGTCGCCGGAAGAGGAAAAAAAAAAAAAAAAAAAAAAAAAAAAAAAAAAAAAAAACCATCTCAGTTGCTTTATAAAAACGCTGTTTCAACCACAAGCAACTAAGGCGTGCCAGTCAATCGCCTGTTTACAGCGAGCTAGCACTATACGTGCGTCGGGACACACCCCCATCAATGAACAGGCTATTTAGACCTGCCATTGAATCCCCAAGGCGCCCAGGGGAACGACAAGAGGGGTGTGACACTCCCTAACTCCAACACTTCTGGAATAGAAAGAAGGAAGCATCAACAGTATGTATCCCAGTCTACACAGCCGGGGTAAAAATGTTCACATTTTTACATCCCACCACCCTCCCATAGGAAAGAGACGGGGATCCCCAGAGAGACTTCCCACGCGAGCTGTACAGATTGAAAAGAATATATTGCACCTTGAGCCATGTAAAAAACTGGTTTTAGGGCCTCCGGGGAAGAGGCACCGAACCCATACACACTCAATAAACGAATTGAATCGAATATACATACAATAGAAAAGGACCCTTCTAGAGGGTCCACTCACTTTGACAATCTGAGGAGGAAGGCTCTGTACTCTGATGGAGGCTTCCTCACATGGATCACATGGAAGAAGGAGTCCGAACTCACAGAAGGCCTGAGTAGGCACTTGGTGAGGAGGAGCCCTGACCACCCCCCCTGAAAACAGATCCATCACATGGACCTGAACAGCACACGGAAGTCCTACCAACAGAGACGCGCACGGTGACGTACTCTATGGCGGGGGAATTCCTGCGGTGCACACGCCCAATATACCAGGCCGTGGGACCAGGAACTCCCTCCCCCCCCCCCCCCCCCCCCCCCCCCCGTAACGTGCCGAACCGCCACGTGACGGGAACCTTGAAGGACAGGGGGTGTACCCCTGACCGACAGAACAATGGGGAGAGGAAAGGTTACCAGTTCACCCCTTTACGACCCCACACCCATGATACGACGTAACGACAAAAAGAGAATATGACACAGTCATAGTCAGCTCTATGAAGCGTTTCACAGCTCCACACAGCGCACGAGCTAACCTGCTATCTGATTTTTACTAAGGAAAAACACAGAATAGAGAGGGCTCTAAGAACCCCGGTCCAACATACACATGTGCTTCTGTGGCCAGTACAACCCAGTTGTAGGTCACATGACACACACAACCCATCATCATCACAATGAGAGAATACATCATTCTTGATTAGTATCGACCACAGGCCTTGCTAAGCACACGACAGCAACCAAACCAATTTCCCTTTAGGAAATAAGTTTCTCCAGCAGATTTAGCACAACCTCAGCAATCAAGCTGAGAGTTACATCGTATCCCTACCACACAAAAGACACAATTAATGCACAACATGTCTGATAGGAGGTGATAAAGTCCCCAGGGAACCGGGGGGGGGAAAACACAATCCTCCTATTTTACCCTCAACACGGCCAGTTAAAACAGGAAAACCTGTTAATGTGTGAACTCACTGTCCATTGTCATTACAGTCTGAGAAAGAACATTCTTTTACTCACTCGTCACCAAGCATAGCTTCATAGGTTAGTTGCCTTAGTAGTGAGTACACGGTACACATAAACACCATGATGTTTCTCACACAACAACCAGATCAATACATCACGACCTGCACGGAGAAGCTACTGCCAGTGACAAAAACAGCTCACACACAACCCGCAACGTATCTCAAATGCATTGCAACAACACACGTTTTGGGAAAAAACACCGTCATTCACAATACATTTAGCAAGGTAAAACCAGAAGACGTGTTATGAGGGTCTGGCCAACCCCGTACCTGCCCGGAACGCAGATCAGCGAAGTGCAGTCATAAGCCACCGTAGAACACAGCCCTCTTTGCTGACGCAATCCCCGTCTAGGCTCAGGCAGGGTTGACGAACATCCCCTGTCAAAGATGACGTCGTGGTCAAGAGTGTAAAACATGTTAAAAATCAAAGCACGTTCAACAGAATAGCATCAAGCTAACGGCTGCTCCAACCGTTCTGGTGCTATCGCTTCCGCTCGCGAGACGCCGATCTACGACGCACGCGATCAGGAGCGAGCTCCCGGCGGCGCGCGAGAAGCCTAAGCTACCCCGCGCCAGGCCACCGACCGGCTAACCGTAAGCTATGAACATGTAAACAATGACATAACACTCACCCAGACAGGCCGCCGTTCTGAACCCTCCTCACTTTTTAAGAGAAAAGAGAAAACAAGACGTCAACACCGCTTCACAACGGGGACATTAACACGTCCGGCGGAATCAGCACAGTACCAACTGGCCTGTATAGCTGACTTTGAACATGAATCTGCCGCTATCGCACATTACATGCACATATCCCCTCGTGAAGGAATACTCTCATTTGGATATGAAAGATGGGGTCTTAACACGGTGACAGAGAGAATCCACTCGTCCAGAACACACAGGGATCACCAGTGTCAATGGTCGCGGCCCACTAGTTAAAACTATAATGGTCGCCAGACCAAGGCCTTCTGTCGCCTAGACGGCTAAACAAAGGACCCTAGCCTGGGGCCGGTTTCCATAAACTTTGTCTAGTAGCCCCCATAGCACTAACAGACAAGTGGAGCCCGCCAGCAAACACTACTCACCCAACCTGGAACGCACCGCTCCTCACAACAGCGGCATGTCCGACAGTTCAGCTGTGGCCTGACAGGTTTCACCCCAACAAACACAGCAAGGAACTGCAGTTGAGAAGCATGCAGCGGCGTGCTCCCAATACGAAAACCGGTGGAGGGTTTGTAGAATGATCATCATCTTCTAGACACTCCAGTACGAAGACAATATCGCCGTATTTTCTCGAAAATAGTGAGAGAGAAAATAAAGATATGATGTCAACGTATCCTTGTTTCCCAAGCTGTTCCTAATCCAATTTCTTCCATCATGGTGTCAAGTGTGGGGATCTACCGAGGCACCTCTTCCTTGTGGTGAAAGCGAGAAGGAGGAGAGCAGGTGACCACACACCTGCTTATGAAGGTAAGCTGATGAGGGGTGTGGTCAGACTAATACTGGTATTAGAGGTACATTTGTGGTTTATTCAGTACGCGTGCACGTACGCGAGATAGTGCAGAAGGCGAAGCCAAGCTAAGCCACTAACGATACAGAACGTTTTTTTCCTATAGGGCAAAGAAGACTTTTTAATTTGTTTTACCTACTTTATATAGAAGCATCTAAGAATGAAGTTCTATGGAAAGTAGGTCTGCATTCCCTTAACAATTGTGTGTATTGAGCCGTACTGTATTGTACCCATTCTGCATCTGGTAATAAAATTTTCAATCAATCATTCCAATAATACACAGTTGGATGTGTTAGTTGGTTGGATGCACTTCAAGCTGCTTCCACATGAGGCAACTTCTCTCAATCATTCCAATAATACACAGTTGGATGTGTTAGTTTGGTTGGATGCACTTCAAGCTGCTTCCACATGGAGGCAACTTGTCTTTTTTGTAGTTGTGGGAACTACTTTTTCTGGCGGATGGTTTTTTCAATAAATCTTCGATTAATGTGTGTTTATTGTATAGAAATAAGGTTGGATGAATCTGGCAGTTGTATAAAAGCTTTACACCACTTGCAGTCGTGATTTGTGAACAATAAACCATGCCTAGGGGGGTCTAACGACCACCCCTAGGCATGGTTTATTGTTCACAAACCACTCCTGCGCGTGATGTAATGCTTAATTAACTATTATTAACTTTTTAATGGTTTGACCTACAATGATGCACAATACATGGTACCAGCCCCCTCTCAGTCATGTACCAGTCAGACCCCTCTCAGTCACGTACCAGCCCCCTCTCAGTCATGTATACCAGCCCCCTCTCAGTCATCTACCAGCCCCATCTCAGTCATGTACCACAGCCCCCTCTCAGTCATGTACCACAGCCCCATCTGAGTCATGTACCAGCCCCCTATCAGTCATGTACCACAGCCCCATCTGAGTCATGTACCAGCCCCCTCTCAGTCATGTACCAGCCCCCTCTCAGTCATGTACCAGCCTCCTCTCAGTCATGTATACCAGCCCCCTCTCAGTCCTGTATACCAGCCCCCTCTCAGTCATGTATCAGCCCCCTCTCAGTCATGTACCACAGCCCCCTCTCAGTCATGTACCACAGCCCCATCTCAGTCATGTACCACAGCCCCATCTCAGTCATGTACCACAGCCCCATCTCAGTCATGCATCAGCCCCCCTCTCAGTCATGTATACCAGCCCCCCTCTCAGTCATGTACCAGCCAGCCCCCTCTCAGTCATGTACCAGCCAGCCCCCTCTCAGTCATGTACCAACCAGCCCCCTCTCAGTCATGTATACCAGCCCCCTCTCAGTCATGTACCACAGCCCCCTCAGTCATGTACCACAGCCCCCTCTCAGTCATGTACCACAGCCCCCTCTCAGTCATGTACCACAGCACATTTTTATATAAATTTTTTTATTTTCATTTTCATAGTTACAAATAGTTACATTCCAGACCTCGGTGACCTCATAGCTGGCTACGGCCATGGTGTCACCTGTGTGTGTGCGTGTGTGTGTGTGTGTGTGTGTGTGTGTGTGTGTGTGTGTGTGTGTGTGTGTGTGTGTGTGTGTGTGTGTGTGTGTGTGTGTGTGTGTGTGTGTGTGTGTGTGTGTGTGTGTGTGATCAAATTAGAAAACCAGTTTGTCCTGTTTTAGATTCATTTGTGGTCCCAAAATGTCCCGGTGAGTGAGTTAATCAGGTTTACACCAAAACGGGTCCCTGAGATGTCATGTGAGAGAGAGAGTGTGTTAGTGTGTGTGTGTGCCTATGTGTGTGTGTGTTTCTAGATGTGTTTGTGTGTGTGTGTGTGTGTGTGTGTGTGTGTGTGTGTGTGTGTGTGTGTGTGTGTGTGTGTGTGTGTGTGTGTGTGTGTGTGTGTGTGTGTGTGTGTGTGTGTGTGTGTGTGTGTTTTAGACAGACAGCTGTATTTGTTTAACTTAGTATCAAATCAATTGGCTATATGAATTTAAATGTGACTTCAAGATAAAACAGGTAGAAACCCAATTTGGTTGATTAAAGAGCCTTCCTGCACTGTTTACTCCTGGCATTAACTTTTGCTGTACAGTGATAATGATTGATGTCATTCCAAACGATCCTTACCTCTGTTAAACGAGTGCTTTAGAACCAGCTATGGGTCACAGTCATCATAGAAACCTTTGAAAATGGCTTCTCCCTTACAACTCGGAGACAAATCGCATTGTAAGAAGTTGTTTCTCAGTGCTGAACAACTTCTGTCAGAACATGGGGTCTGTGACCCATCCTCTTCTGGATGGTTAAATAAATGTAAAAATATATATATATATATTTTTTTTTTTTTTTTTAAACCGATACCGATAATTTCCGATATTACATTTGAACAGTGTTGGGACTAACGCGTTACAGTAACGAAGTTACTTTTGACGATAACTAGTACTAACGCATTACTTTTGAAATTCAGTAACGCCGTTAGCGTTACTGAATGGTTCGTTACTGCGTTATTTGCGTTATATACTGCGTAGATTGATAGCGAGCGGTAGTGATTATTATGATTATTATTATTATTATCCCCGCTGTGCTGGGGGCGTGTTTTGTTTACTATTCCTGACTGATAATGGCAGCGCCCAGCTACTCGCGTATTTCTTTTTTGTCGAGCGAAAAGAAAATAATGTTTTAGTTATGTCATTTGTGTTTTGGCTCAAAGATACTGGAGTCTAACGTTAACTACCAGGACTCATCCAAATCCACTCGCCACCCGCGTAGAATGATACCAGGCGACACACAGCAAATGGGACGGAAAGCTTTTTCCAACTACTTGGAGAGAGAATATACAGTACAACATGGAAATGAGATAAAGAAAATGTTTGAGGGGCTGCTGGACTAACGTTACATCTCGACAGACACTGGTGAGTGCAGTGCTGTGAATATAAATTAATGGAAACTCAAGTTGATCAACGGATTTTGACTACATATCTGCCAGGGAATCTCATCAATACTAATCAAACAATATAAATATAGTCCTTTCATGCACAATTGATAACCTAACTATTCTAACGTTGCAATGCACGATTGATATCTTAAACAACGTTGCAAGACGGTTATAATGAAACGCTCCAGCGACATCAAGGCTGTTCCTTCATCCTAAGAAGCGATACAATTAGGCACGGCGCATTTCTTATTACGTCGGGACATTTGTGTTTGTGTCAGATTTGTGTTTGTATCTAGACCACATTGCTTAGCAGAGTTCAGTGATGTGAATGGAAACTGTCAAGTTGATCAACCGATTATGAGTATCTGTAAGCGTCTATACTTTCCGTAGCCGCATTTCTGGCGAACACTCTCTGATTGGCCACTGACTGACGCTCTGCTGTAAGCGTCTATACTTTACGTAGCCGCATTTCTGGCGAACGCTCTCTGATTGGCCACTGATTGACGCTCTCTGATTGGCCACTGACATGTTTGCCCAATCGCGTGACGAGCTGTGTCAGATTTGTGTTTGTATCTATTCTAGACCACATTGCTTAGCGGAGTTCAGTGATGTGAATGGAAACTGTCAAGTTGATCAACCGATTTTGAGTATCTGTAAGCCGGGCATGGGAGCAATCTTTTTTTTTTAAAGTAACTAAATAGTTACTTTTCACAGTAACGCTTTACTTTTGGGTGTAAGTAACTAGTAAAGTAACGGAGTTACTTTTGAAATGAGTAACTAGTAAAGTAACTGAGTTACCACTATTTTTAGTACAAATTAATTACCCACTCCGGGGCTGGTGACGAACGCAATCTCCGCTACGCCACCTAACCGCCCTAAACAAAACTTTGTTAAAGGATTTGTACTTTACTCTATTATTATTAGGTTTGTATACTTGTACTTTTACTCAAATACATTTCAGAGAAAAAAAACATACTTACATTTAAAATGCAAGTACAAATCTCACAGTCCAACTATTTTAATTAGTATATTTGTTTCTCTGGCCGAACTAACGTTAACGTTATTAATCTTGCGGCCGCACTTTATTTAAAAACATCAAATCCCCATCAATGAAAAATAAACCCGCCCATACCCATGCTGATTGGTCCTTGTGCAAGACTAGAAAGCGGGGATCTTTGATTAAACACCTGCTATCAGAAGAATAGACAGTCAGTGTGACACGCTACAGAAGATGGCCACAAACGATAGTACGAGTGATAAAGAGGACGAACCGGAATATGTCATTGCCCCGGAATAAAAAAAAGTTTTTACCTAACTTTTTAGTACTTAAGCACCTTGCATGGCATTGGTTACCCCTGCCGTCAGTGTCTGAAAGAGTTAGTGAATGTGAGGCATAAGTTGTAAAGCGCTTTGGATAAAAGCATTGTATAAATACAGTCCATTTACCATTGGCTGAGGGATGAACATTTTGAGTGTCGGACTGTTGCAGCCAATCACATTGGGAGATCAGAACAAACTGTGGTATCATTTAATTCTAGGTTATATACAGTGCAGCAGCAAAAGCATGTAAAGGGTCGAAACTATCATTGCTCCATCTGTGTGCCATGAAACCACATTCTCCACACAGTTGACACACTGTCACGATAGCATCAGCGTGTTTGCATTTACAAGTGGTCTGTGTGTCCAAAGATACATAAAGTTAGCGCGTGTCTATGGCACATGGGGCGACAGTGGGTCAGGAGGTAGAGCGGTCATCTGGTAATCAGAAGGTTCCCGGGTTCGATTCCCGCTCCTCCCGGCAGCGCGTCTAAGTGTCCTTGAGTAAGACACTTAACCCCCTAACTGCTCCCGATGAGCAGGTTGGCACCTCGCATGGTCGCCTCCGCCATCTGTGTGTGAATGCGTGAGTGCATGGGTGAATGTGAGGCATAAGTTAATAATATACGTATACTATAGAAAGTCATATAAATGCAGTCCATTTACCGTCCATGTGCTTGTACATCAAAAGACTGTGAGTACTCAGTCTCATACATACTGCTGCTATATTAGCCAAGGCTACTGCTCACTAGAGATATCACATCAGTCGACATCAGGAAGAGTGGGGGGGGGACTCACTAATGT
>NW_028174236.1:32500-40000 GCF_963971535.1 Notolepis coatsorum
TGTTAAATAAAGTTTACATCTATTCATTCTGCTAGCATTACCGATTGCATGAGCACTGCAGATGGCTAACGTGAGCTAGCGTTAGCTAGCAGACCCTGTTAGCTCAAGCTCCTCTTTCAATCTTAACAAGCATTAAACAAAATGGCCCAGTCATCTATTCACCTTTGTTTAATACACACGGCGTTGTCTCTAATGTTATCTAGCTACTGATAGCTCCCGATATCATCAGTTTGGTGCTGGCTGGTTAACGTGAGCTAGCGTTAGCTTCTAGCCACAATGCTATACTGTTATACTGGCATACTCCATTCACGTTAGCATGTAGCTAACAATGTAGCTAACAACATTGCAGATCCTTTTTGAGACTAAACTATCCGCTCTTGGTGGTCACTTGTGTTGATGTTAGTTTTGTTTCATCAACAAATGAGAGGCAGAACACACAGTGAATGTATCCGTTTTGTTTATTGCACTTTTATTACACTTTGCTGAAAAATAAGTGCTGCATTGGGTAAATAGGCATTTAAAGATGGTGGCGCCTTGTTGACATTTTCTTTGCAGGAAGTGTATTGGCACATTCGAGTTCTGATTGGTTGAAAATTGCCTTCTATGTTCGCCACCTACTGCCACCTACTGCTTTGGCAGTGTACTACATCACTGTACTCAGGTTGCAAAACGTATGTCTCACTCGGCTACCGCCACGTTGCGACCTGGAAAAGCGAAACTCATCTGAAAACGAAACTAAGGTGTAACCGCAGCCTGATACTGTATACAGTGTTTCTGCTCTTGACTGATAATGTATACAGTGTTTCTGCTGTTGACTGATACTGTATACAGTGTTTCTGCTGTTGACTGATACTGTATACAGTGTGTTTGCTGTTGACTGATACTGTATACAGTCTGTTTGCTCTTGACTGATACTGTATACAGTGTTTCTGCTGTTGACTGATACTGTATACAGTGTTTCTGCTCTTGACTGATACTGTATACAGTGTTTCTGCTGTTGACTGATACTGTAGTGGCGGCTGCTGACAATTTTTTTTGGTGAAGCACAAATTATTATATTATATTATATTTATAAAACATCCAATGTGTGTGTCAGTAGTGGCTGGTGAGGACGGGAGAGATACAAAACATATGTAATAAAGAAGTACAGACACAGTGTGGTTATGAAGACAGCAGACAGACAGTACAGTTAAAGACAACAGGCACTAGTAATAAATACCTTGGAGTAACTCTTGACACACACCTCACTTACACACATCACAACAATAGCTTAGTCAAGAAGGCAAATCAAAAACTATTTGTTTACAGCAAGATCAGACCATTTCTCATCCTCACTGTTTCAAACACCTCTACATGCAATTGTTTTGCAATTTCATGCAAAATGAGCTTATACAATTCATGGTAAATGTCCATCCTGGACTCACCACTGTACTGCACTCTCACTCACACTTCCCTGCTACAACCTTTCAGAGAACTACACAAAAAATCTAGCCACTAAGCTCTATTTTATGCTCAGAAATAACACTTCCCCAACACTCACAGCTTTACTGCCAAGACACATTAGGCTACAAGTCAAGGGTGTATCACCACATCAATCCCACATGCACTCATTCCAGTACCGGCTTACACAAATAATTATGGACTAAGATCATTCTTCCACACAAACAGCAAAATCTAGAACGAGATCCCATTCCACATCAGAGCAATAACCTCCATCACACACTTCAAACAGGCCTACACACACACACACACACACACACACACACACACACACACACACACACACACACACACACACACACACACACACACACACACACACACACACACACACACACACACACACACACACACACACACACACACACACACACACACACACACACACACACACACACACACACACACACACACACACACACGCAACGGCCACAGTAGGCCAACAAATCGCTGCAGCTATTTACAATGCAATACACAAATATACAAAATAATGCTCAAAATGTGCACACTTCCTACCTTATTTGTACATGAAGTCCATCCTCTGATCATTCTTTGTGAATTCTGCGATGACTTTGTCATAAAAGCCTCTTGCAATAATAATCCTTTTCTCTTCAAAAGTCATAGTCTGGAGTCACCCCCAGTCTTATCACACGCGCGCGCACGCACACACACACACACACACACACACACACACACACACACACACACACACACACACACACACACACACACACACACACACACACACACACACACACACACACACACACACACACACACACACACACACACACACACACACACACACACACACACACACTGACCACCCAGACTAACTAAAGTAACTCAACAAAGCAACCCACAAGTCCAGGAATTCACACTGACACTGCAGTGATGGTCGCATCTTATTTATTGTTATTATTCGTTTGAAATCTAAACCATTTGGGATTGTTTTCCCCTTTTCAAATTCGGACCAAGCCGTATTCTCATGCAGAGCAGCGGAGATAACAGCAGATCTGATCCGTAGCTCGCACGTTTATCCCTTGCACCTGTTGCACGCGACAGCTTGGGACTTGTTGTAATTTTGCCTGGATGTACAGAACGCATCACCAGATCAATCTCACATGCACATCACTCAGCACTATGAAATGAATGACACACACACGTGCGTGCACACACACACACACAGGCCACAGCGGACCAAAACAAATCGCTTGTTACTCACACGCGCTGGTCTCCTCCGTAAACTCGATGCTTGCCAAATAAGATTGTCTCTAAATGTCAGCAGAAAGCAGTAGCACTCACTCACAGCTGTGTGCTGCTCACATGAAGAGGAAGGCAGCACAGCGGTTCTTCCTCTGGGCAAACGTTTCGATGACTTTGGGAAAATAAATTGAGAAAGACAGGACAGGAGCTTACTAAACTACTAGCTTGCTAAGCTAGTAGCTAGCTACAAGTTAGCTTACACACTCCAAGATGGCACGTTCACATCAACTACAACTACACTACTTCAACTGAGATAAAAAATATATATATATATATCATCAAACGATGCAGTGCACAATAAGTTCATGAAGTTCAACAATTGAATAAAGATCTTAAAATATGAATTATTATATTAGGCAAATTAATCTCTTCTTTTCTATGTCAGCTTCTAGGCTGACATTGCACACAGTCAAAACAGTCCAGCTGCACTTCCGTAGGTTTAGCTGGGGCCAATCTCTGATTCAAGTCAAGTCAAGTCAAGAGTTTTAATTGTCACGGCATACAGGTATACAATGAAATGCGGGTGGTCTTGCCCGCAACGATGTGCAATACAGTGGTACATATAATAGAATCAAAAGAAGAAAACAACATTGTGCAGTAACAGGTAGCAGGTAACATGGAGTGACATCTCGGTATCTGTACATAGTTATTTACAGAGCATGTGGGACATGCTAGTTAGCTTTGGTAGTGCAATACACTGTTCCTGTTATTCTAATTTAAAGTGTCCTTTCCTTTGGCCATAAGTGTGCGTGTGTGCGACATGAGTGTGTGCCCGCTCATGTTAAAGTGTTAAGTGGCTGCTCGTGTGTGAGCGTGCACAGTGTGCGTGTCGTGTGTGTGTTCATGTGTGCTTGTGTGTGGACAGTTCAATGTTCTGAGCACTCAATGTTCATTGTTCATGGCTCTGATGGCCTGGGGGAAGAAGCTGAGCCTAAGCCGCTCTGTCCTAGTAGCTGGGGTTCGCAGGCGTCTGCCTGACCTCAGCAGCTGAAACAGGCTGTTATTGGGGTGGTGAGGGTCTTTCATTATCCTGCAGGCTCTGGATTTGCACCTCTTGTTGTATAGAACCTGCAGGGGGGGTAGTGCAATACCCGTGGTACGCTCGGCTGACCGCACCACTCTCTGTAGGGCCTTCTTGTCCTGTGCCGTGCTGTTTCCATACCAGGCAGTGATGTTTCCGGTCAGGATGCTCTCTACAGCTCCTGAGTAGAAGGACTGGAGTATCTTCCCCGATACTCTGAACTTCCTTAACTGCCTCAGGTGGTAGAGACGCTGTTTCGCCTTCTTTACTACTGTGTCTATGTGTGTTGACCATGTCAGGTCCTCTGAGATGTGGACCCCCAGGTACTTGAAGCTGCTCACCCTGTCCACGGTAGCCCCGTTTATCATCAGTGGTGTGTGTGTCTCCTGCTGTCCTCTCCTATAATCCACGATCAGCTCCTTGGTTTTGCCAATGTTCAGGAGCAGGCTGTTGTCCTGGCACCAGCGTTCCAGTACCTCAACCTCCTCCCGGTAGGCCTTCTCGTCGTTGTCCGAGATCAGCCCCACCACCACCGTGTCATCTGCGAACTTCACTATGGAGTTGGAGCTGAACTTGGCCACACAGTCGTGTGTGTAGAGTGAGTACAGCAGGGGGCTCAGAACACAGCCCTGGGGGGACCCGATGCTCAGGGTGATGGTGTTGGAGGTCTGACCCCCCACCCTGACCGCCTGGGGTCTTTCGCTCAGAAAGTCCAGTACCCAGGCGCTCAGGGCGGAGCTCAGACCTAGCTCGATCAGCTTGTCCACCAGTCTGGTGGGGACTATGGTGTTGAACGCTGAGCTGTAGTCAATGAACAACAGTCTCACATAGCCCCCCTTCTGACGGTCAAGGTGCGAGAGGGTGCTGTGCAGTACCTGGGAGACCGCGTCGTCGGTGGACCTGTTTGTCCTGTATGCAAATTGCATAGGGTCCATATCACTGGGGAGGGAGGCACAAATGTGGTCCTTGACCAGCCTCTCGAAACATTTCATGACCACAGAGGTGAGTGCCACCGGTCTGTAGTAATTTGGACATGCTGGGGAGGGTTTCTTCGGCACAGGGATGATGGTAGACATCTTGAAGCAGGCAGGGACCACTGACTCCGCCAGTGATTGATTAAATATGGCGGTGAACACAGGGGCCAGCTGGTTGGCACAGGACTTGAGTATACGTCCTGTTATGCCATCTGGGCCAGCAGCCTTCCTGGTGTTCACCTGCATAAATGCTCTTCTCACACTGTGTTCCGACAACGAGAGAGCGTCCCCCCCCCCTCGCGGTTGCCCCCCCCCCCTCCACAACAGCCGGCGCGCCAGTGACGTCACTAGCCGGAGAGCCAGCAGCGCCACTGTCTACACCAAACCGAGCGTAGAAGATGTTGAGCTTGTCCGCGAGGGAGGCGTCGTCGCTCCCCATTGAGGGGGCGCTGACTTTATAGTCAGTTATTGTCTTCAGTCCCTGCCATAATCCTCTTGTGTCGTTTTGTGCCATTTGTGTCTCCAGTTTATCAGCATATGTCCTCTTAGCAAGTTTGACAGCTTTGCGTAGAGTATAGACTGAAGCCTTATACTCCTCCATGTTTCCTGACTCTCTACCCAGGTTGTAGGCGGTGGTACGAGAGTTCAGAGCTGCTCTAATAGTGCTGTCCACCCACGGTTTCTGGTTTGGGAAAACCCGCACCATTTTCGTGAGGACAATACCATCAGCTATTGTTGTTATGTAGCTCATCACTGTGTCTGCGAGCTCGCTGACGTCACTGGCGCTTCCTTGGAACATATCCCAATCCATGTCTGCTAACACGTCCTGGAGCGTGGCCTCTGATTCGTCGGTCCACTTCTTTGTCTCACGTGACACGACGGCGTCACGTGATCTTTGTTGATATGCCGGAAATAGCAAGATGGAGTCATGATCGCTCGAGCTTGTGGACCCCGTTAATGGCGGAGCGGCTACTGCCTTGTAACCGGCTTTGAACGGGGAATAGCAGTGGTCGAGTGTGTTTTTCCCTCTGGTGGAGCAAGCGATGTGCTGAAAAAAGGAATTGGATTGGATTTGAAGGTTGTCAACACAATGTGGCACAGCGTGAACCAATCAATCAAGTGCGCTCCACCTCACTACCCGCCTTTTTTAAACTCAAATAGCCTATTTTGATTGGATAATTATATTATTAAGCCCAACCCGTGCAACTATTATTGCAGTAAGTGATTGACAGCTGGCCATTACTGCAGTCAGGTCAGAGAGCTCAGAGCTTGGACATTTTTGAAAAAGAAAAAGAAAATTCACTGGCATTGTTTTTGTTCAAATTCACTGGCATTGTTCACAGAGGAAAACATTTCTAATAAAAAAATTATAATAATAATAATAATTAAAAGAAAAAATATATATATATGTATATTAATAATAATATATATATATATTTTTTGTCTGTATATTACTAGTGAAGTACTGCCTCACTAGTTGTCATGCAATAACCTCCACTGGTATACAGCGTTTCTGCTGTTGACTGATACTGTATACTGTGTTTCTGCTCTTGACTGATACTGTATACAGTGTTTCTGCTGTTGACTGATACTGTATACAGTGTTTCTGTGGTTGACTGATACTGTATACAGTGTTTCTGCTGTTGACTGATACTGTATACAGTGTTTCTGATATTGACTGATACTATATACAGTGTGATTCTCTGTTGACTGATACTGTATACAGTATGTTTGCTGTTGACTGATACTGTAGTTTCTGTTCTTGACTGATACTGTATACGGTGTTTCTGCTGTTGACTGATATTGTATACAGTGTTTCTGATGTTGACTGATACTGTATACAGTGTGTTTGCTGTTGACTGATACTGTATACAGTAGGGATGTCCCGATCCGATCACGTGATCGGGATCGGCAGCCGATCACATGATTTTCAGAAGATCGGGGGGGGGAAATCGGGAATAAAAAAAATATAATTTTTATTTTTATTTTATTCAACAAACATGACCATGTTCACGTCTTAAACGCATACTGAGGCCTTAGTTTTGGTTTTAAATTACATATCATCATTAATTTATTTATTGTCGCACAAAGCAGAAGAATTTGCCAAAACAAACGCATTTCCTTTGATTTACACCGTCGCACGACAGTGACGTATGCCGAAAATAGCAGACCTCACAACGCGTCGCTCCCGCAACACCGGCAGGTCCACCTGATGACTCGGAGCAGCTAGACAAAATGTCAGAAGTTTGGAAGCATTTTAAAATTGAAACCGAAGCCAGTCCAATAGCAAGTTGCAATGTTTGCAAGGCGGACGTTCCGCGTGGAGGAGAGAACAGAGCTGCGTTCAACACAACCAATCTAATACGTCACGTTATGTGACTAGAGCGAGCAAAGGAATGGGGGAGGCGGCTGGTGCTTTGCCAAACAGCTGTATTTCTTTATCCTTTATTTATCCAGGAATGTCCCATTGAGATCCAAGATCTCTTCCTCCAGGGAGTCCTGACCAAAACGGCACACAACAAGTTTCAACATAAAACAGGGCATTAAACAAAAAACATACAATTCAAATTTAAATACAGAAGGCCATTTGTGCAGTGGCAAGGAGCATAATCAGATCAGCAATAGCATCAGGTAAAACAGTTACATGTTTCATGAAGGGCTAATCGTAGCATACCTTTAAAAGCATTCACAGTAGGAAGTGCCTGTAGACAAAGTTTCACTTGCAGCGTATTCCATAAA
>NW_028174236.1:45000-74843 GCF_963971535.1 Notolepis coatsorum
TGCCGAATGTCTCCCCCCCGCTCTGTCTCCCGTTCTTCCTCTCTCTCTCTCTCTCTCTCTCTACCGGACAGCCCGGTAGTAAAAACAATAAAAATCTACAAAAACATAATTACATTTTTTTTAAATAAATTAAAATGTCCTCAGAGTCCTTGACTCAGACAAATCCATTGCAAATTATGCTGTTTTCCACCATGCAGTTTTTCTTAGTATTAAAGACTTTAGTGCACGCCTCACATATCGGCAAGTAACTCGAGAACCGCTGAACGGATTTTGTCAACTGAAACGGAAATCGACAGACAACGAATAGGGTTTTAATTCTATCTATATATTGTATTAGAAAATATGCACACCTGAGCCACTAGAGTGGCGTCGGGTGCCGGTGGGCAAATTGTCCTCAAGAGGGCCCAGGCCGGGCCGTTGCACTTAAGAGGTTTTATATTTTTAATATATTTCTTTATTGCTATTTCTCCAACAATGTTCATCTTATTTCTACAAAACATGGTCAAGAGCGTAATAGACTTCCTACGTCTATGGTTATTCCGCACAATCGTGAAATTGACCATTTGGCAAAACCAGTAAATGGTAACCGCTAGAGCAGCCAACATGGACGTGTTTGAGGAGGAACCTAAGTGCTTCAGACTACATTTGATCACGTTCCATCTTCCTCCATCAGGCCAGACTTGTAACATGTTTCCTTTCCTCCAACAAAGATCTCTGCCAAGTCTGACAGCATTCAATTACATCATGGCTATTCAACAGAATATTACCTGCTATCCATTCATGCAACACAGGAGCATAGATGATCAAATGAAAACAGGAAGAGGGGCAGAATGCTTAATAATAAAGCATTTTTGTGATCCCCTATGTAAAGCGACCGTGGGTCTTTTGGTCTCTCTCTCTCTCCATTCAGCTCTCTCCATTCGTCTCTTTCTTTCTTTCTTTCTTTCTTTCTTTCTTTCTTTCTTTCTTTCTTTCTTTCTTTCTTTCTTTCTTTCTTTCTTTCTTTCTTTCTTTCTTTCTTTCTTTCTTTCTTTCTTTCTTTCTTTCTTTCTTTCTTTCTTTCTTTCTTTCTAACAAGACACCAGACATTGTTCCTCCAAGTCGCCTGGGAGAACGACAAGGAGCCGTCGTGCTTCATGTTCTTTCCTCTTTTTATTAAAAAAGAAAGAAACACAGACTGACATGAATCCCACGTGACGCGGCTGAGGGTAATTTTTTTTTCATTTTTACATCCTGTGAGGATTCGCCTGTTCCCTGGACCTTTTTCCCTGTCTCCTCACCTCACCAGCCCCCACCCTTGTGAGAACTTTTCCCTGCCTCCTACTCTTCACCAGCCCCCACCCTTGTGAGAACGTTTCCCTGCCTTCTACTCTCCTTCACCAGCCCCCACCCTTGCGATGATTTACTCTCCTCTACTCTTCACCAGCCCCCACCCTTGGACATTCTGTTCCTCTACCCTCACGCACCTGTTGGGAGTTTGCAATCTGCTCGGGAGAGTACTTAGGTGGCAGGCTCCCTTCCAGTCCGGGTCGGGTCGTATCTGTATCTGTGTCTGTGTTCATGGAGTTCTGTACGTTACCATTCTGTACGTCACCATCACCTGCCGCGTCTCCGGCGTGAGACGACGGCCCAGCCATCACCACCTGTCGCCGTTTGCCTGGAGTGGGACACCGTCTTCGCTCTCTAATTCTCTAGGGGAGGTTTTCCAGTGTTCCCACTCCAGAGGTCAAGGCGGCACGCCATCGCTCCCGATTCCACGGGAGGAAGGCGTCTCTTCGTGATCCTCGTTCCTGGAGTGAGGCTCGTCGTCGCTCCCTAGTATTCCACGGGAGGACGGCGTGTTCCCATCCCGGTCCCCTGGGACCCCCTTTGTTCTGCGCTGCCCGTCTGAAGCATCCGAGGAGGAGGAGGAGGATCTCCGTGCCCGGCCCCCGCTGTCGGGCCCCTGTCTCCGTGCCCGGCCCCCGCTGTCGGGCCCCTGTCCCCATGCCAGGCCCCCGCTGTCGGGCCCCTGTCCCCGTGTCAGGCCTCCGCTGTCGGGCCCCTGTCCCCGTGCCAGGCCTCCGCCGTCGGGCCCCTGTCCCCGTGCCAGGCCTCCGCCGTCGGGCCCCTGTTCCCGTGCCAGGCCTCCGCCGTCGGAACCCTGTCCTCATCCCTGTAAGCAGCTCTGGCCCTCGCCCTGTCCAAGGCCTTAACCCTGTTCTCTGTCCCTGTCTCCAGCCCGCCTCTCCGGGCCTCTGTCCCTGTCCCCCTCTCCAGTGCCCCTGGTCCTGGCCCTGACACTTAGCCCTGGTCCTTAGCCCTGGCCCTTAGCCTTAGTCCCTTAGCCTGTTCGTCTCTTAAAGGCACAGTGCCGCATTTTCCATATTTCCTTGACTCTAGTGTTTTTGTGTTTTCCCTTAACTCTTTCAGTGCCACGCCTGGTTTTCCATTTTACCGCTTGAATGCCAATATCGCCTAATCTATGTTTTAGATTATGGCTATGTGTCTAATCTGCCCATCGCATTATCAAAGACTATTTTCCAGACAGTGCTGTGAAGGCAGATTGTTTTTTTATCGCGTCGTTGCCGTTTCAGAGCAGTTAGATAAGCCCCCGTTTTGATATAAAAAACAGCTCATTCTGGAGCATTCTATGAAAATCGTCTTTTAGTAGAATATTCCACAACGTTGATATTCGTCGGCCTTTTTATGAATCGTTTTCAAATAAACGCTAGATGATCAATATTATACGTGCACGCACGCACATTACGGCCGCGCGCGGATAATCGCCTCGTTGATTTCCTCTCGGAGTTTTACATTGAAACCGAAAGAAGACATTTCACAAAACAGCTTATAACTTCATCAAACTTACTCTGATTATCCTACCACTGATAACATAGAGTCCTTACCTGACATCAGATGGTATCCAACTGGTATATTCCAATTCCTGATCACCATTCGAAAAAATCGATACGTGTATGGATCCAACGCGACACAGTGGATCTCCATGATCCGCGGGGATCTGAGGCTCCAGAATGAACTCTAGTAACCCCGGCTGGATCAGTGAACTGGAAAATGTGGAGTACCGGATTTTTTTCCCCATTAATTTTCATTGAGTCCATTCCAAAATCACTTATGTCATCTGGGAGACGACAGGGGGCGCTTTTTTCCACAGTGATCACCGGCGCAGCTCGGCAATACTCGGGTAGGCTCGGGTGATGCAATCATTTTTCAGATCGCAAAAAAAAAATAATAATAATAATTCCGAGAAATCTCGTGAGTGGCTAGCAACCACCTATAAAAAAACACGAGAAATCTCGTGAGTGGCACTGAAAGAGTTAAAGGGACTGTGCCGCTTTTTGTTCTATAATAAATATTTGCCCTGTTTTGGCTTACTCTCATACCTGTCTTGTGTTGTGCGATTGGGGTCGGTTACAAACCATAACACATCCCGCCACCCTCGCCACAGGGAGGAGACGGGAATCCCTAGAGAGACTTCCCACGCGAGCTGTATAGATTGAAAAGAAATATTACAACATTGAGCTATGTAACCCTTGGGTTAGGGCTCTCCGAGGAGGAGGCACTGAACCAATACACACTCAATAATCGAATTGAATCGAATACACACACAATAGAGCAGAACTCCTTTTTGAAGTTCTACTCACCTTGACAATCTGAGGAGGAGGCTCTGAAACTCTGAGGAGGCTCCCTCACTGGGAAGGAGAGTCCGAACTCACAGAAGGCACTTCTCCCTGAGGAGGAGCTTCGTGAGGAGGAGCTCTGACAACTCCCTGAAACAGATCCATAACATGGAACCCGAACAACTCACGGAAGTCTTACCAATAGAGACGCGCTCAGTGACGTACTCTATATACTCTATTTTTCAGGGCGTGGGACCAGGAAACTCCCAACACATGTTTTGGAAACATCTTTATTACAAAACATTTAGAAGGGAAGAAAAGAAGAAGTGTTTAAAGTCCGGTCAGGACTCCTACCTTCACCCTGAGCGCAGGCCGAGATGACTGCAACACTGGTCAACGGGACACCGAGTCGAACCCAACATCTCCTGCGTTGGTGACGAGGGTAATGTCCGCTACGCCACCCAGCCGCCGTTCTCCATGTTGACGAAGTCCTCGCTGGCACTGGCACCCGGGTGTAGGGTCGACTAACATCCTCTGTCAAAGATGACATCGTAGTCAGAGTGTTTAAGGCATGTTATAGTCACAGTAACGTTCAACAGTGTAGCATTAAGCTAACATTATAGCCTAGTGAACACAACGAGCTAGCGCCGCAGCTTACAGCTGACTGGCTAACACAGTAGTTGTGCCTGTGCCTCCGGAATACCAGACAACTGCTCTACCTCCCGAGTCCATCTGTAAATCTGTCGGTCCCAAAAAGGTCCGGGGTACAGTAATACCTCAAATTGAGCAGCAAATTATGTGCTTTGTTTCTATATATGTTTCAGATGTGTTTGCCAAGTGTTTCAAACACAATTCCCCCAATCAGATGTACTATAGGTCCAATGTTCAGAAGTAATGGTTTTAACAATAGCTAATCCTACCTTAATGTTTAATAATATGCGTTATATCAAATTAAACAGCAAGTTATGTGGTTTATGGTGATATAATGTATTATATTCTACCTCACACAGAATACCAATAGGAAAGTTGAGGGCAGGGGTGGACCTAGCACATTTGGCGCCCTAGGCAAGGATCACCACTGCTGATCACAGACTTTGAAACGATTTCTCCCCCCCCCCCCTTCCCTCGCGGGGAAGGGTGGAGGGGAGGACTGACGTGGCACAACAACAGGGAAGGCTTTTGGATAACAGCTAGGCCGCAACGACCACCGAGCGGGCTGAAAGGAGAGATCATTAGAATAATGAATTTAGTTTCTTCCAAAGACTTTTCAAGGACAATACAGAACTGGTTTCCATCTGATTACAAGGCTTTGTTTATGGAATAAACAACGTTTTCCAAGAAAGGTATCACATTGCCAGTGTCGAATTCTTATGATTACGGATTGCATATATGGGGGATGACCACGATGTACAGCCAGTATGAGAAGGTCGAGAGATAAACACAACACAGAAACTACACAAACACAGATGGAGAGGTGATACTGGCTGATTATGGTCGAAATCTAACAAGATGTAGGTCCAATGTTTAGAAATAATGCTTTTATTTCCTGCGCTGAAACCACCAAAATTGTAAAAAAAAAAAAGGACATGGAATAAAAATCACACCCCCACCCTCCCCAGATAGCCCTACTTCAAATTATAGGGGGAAATGGTATACGGTATAGCTGTCACTTTTTGTCACCTCTGTCGGCGACTGTAGACATTGTTTCTGTGATTGAAATCGGGTGTAGCGAGTGCCACATTGGGGACAAGGAACAAAGGAGCAGATAATGGAGGCGGCGAGAAGCCCGGGGAGAAAATAAAGAGCCAGTCGATGAGTTTGTTCTGGTTCTGCCTTACCTCAGCACTAACTGACACTCCACTCCACTGAGGAGGAGCCGGTAATACTGGGAGTCTCACACAGAGAACACACAGAGAATACACCTTCACTCATACACAGTGCACACACAGAGAATACACATGCACTCATACACAGTGCACACACAGAGAATACACATGCACTCATACACAGTGCACACACAGAGAATACACCTTCACTCATACACAGAGAACACACAGAGAATACACATGCACTCATACACAGAGAACACACAGAGAATACACCTTCACTCATACACAGAGAACACACAGAGAATACACATTCACTCATACACAGTGAACACACAGAGGATACACATTCACTCATACACAGAGAACACACAGAGAATACACATTCACTCATACACAGTGAACACACAGAGGATACACATTCACTCATACACAGAGAACACACAGAGAATACACAAATACACTGTACAAAACACACTGTGAACACACAGATTCACTCATACTCTGTGAACACACCCAACTCCTCATCCAATCAACAGTCATCTCCCGCCTCGACTACTGCAACGCACTGCTCGCTGGCCTCCCGGCCACTCCCACTCTTCAACTCATTCAGAACGCAGCGGCCCGCCTGATCTCAAACCTACAGAAGTCGGCCCATGTCACCCCACTTCTTAGGGACCTGCACTGGCTCCCCATTGCTGCACGAATCCGCTTCAAGGCCCTCGACCTAGCATACCGTGCGGCAAAGGGAACCGCTCCCGCCTACCTCCGGTCAATGGTCTAACTACACACCCTGAAGACCCCTACGCTCTGCATCTTCTGGCCGCCTCAGACCTACTCCTATCCAAGCTCCGGGAGCAGGGCCGCCTCAGGGGGTGTGCGACCAGTGCGATCGCACAGGGCCTCGCGGGAAGGGGGGCCTCGCACAAAAAATATATATATATATATTTTTAATTTTTAATTTTTTTTATTATTATTTTTTTTATTTTTTATTTTTTTGCAAGGCCCCCCTTCCCGCGAGGCCCTTTTTCATCACAGACCTAAAATCTAGTTTTCCTTATATGCTTATATATTTCACATTAGACACGTTTGTAGAATGTGTCTGACTTGTTTCTGGCTCTGCGGCTCTGCAGATACACTATTGGAGCTCTGGGGCTCTGCAGCAGACATACTATTGGTTTCAACGAAGGGAGGGGTTACATGTGTACAGTCGGCCGGCGTGCGTCAGCTGCGTCTGACTATTTCGCGCGTGCAGCATTGGAGGTTATGCCAGCCAAGACGAAGAGGACGGTCGTTCGGCAGATGGACTGAAGATGAAAGTTGTTGCATGTTAGAAAGTTCAGTCAGGCTAGCAGATGAAAGTTGTTGCATGTTAGAAAGTTCAGTCAGGCTAGCCATGTCGGCTTAGCTAAAAGCAGGGACAGCTAGTTAGCTTTAGCTACGTTATATTATCAAGTGCTAACGTGTGGTTCAGTCGGGATAGCCATGTCGGCTAGTAGCTTAGCTAAAGGCTAACTAGCGTTAGCTAACCTAGAGAGAGCGCGTGCAGCATTGTTATGCCAAGATGAAGAGGACGGTCGTTTGGCAGATGAACTTCGTCAAATCCACGCGGTTGTCTCCATCCTCTTGGATGTTTGGTGAGTTTTTAATGCACTCTATTCTATTTCCGCCGTGGAGATATCTCTCTCTCTCTCTCTCTCTCTCTCGGGCCGGCTAGCTATCGTGGCTAACGTTATATTGAGCCAAGCGGGCCGGCTAGCTGTCGTAGCTAACGTTATATTGAGCCAAGCGGGCCGGCTAGCTGTCGTAGCTAACGTTATATTGAGCCAAGCGGGCCGGCTAGCTGTCGTAGCTAACGTTATATTGAGCCAAGCGGGCCGGCTAGCTGTCGTAGCTAACGTTCTGTCGAGCTAGCGTCAGTACCTGGCCACTCTATTTGCAGTTAGCCTATTTAGCTGATGTCGGCCGTTGGCTCCTTGCTACTTTGTTTTCTCTGGTATAGACCCTCTTCACTTTGGATTTAAGTGTTGATCTTTGTCCTTTTGGATCTATGTATATTCATGTTGCCTTTGTGAAGTTATCTTTTCCTTCTGTTTTGTTCTTCCATTAAAAGTTGAATATCCTTTAGGGCTCATCTTAGCTGTCTTGCTTATCTCTCTCTCTCTGTCTGGACCACAGACCCATCTCTCTCTCTCTCTCTCTCTCTGTCTGGACCACAGACTCATCTCTCTCTCTCTGGACCACAGACTCTCTCTGTCTGGATCATCACAGACTCTCTCTCTCTTCTCTCTCTCTCTCTCTCTTCTCTCTCTCTCTCTCTCTCTCTCTCTCTCTCTCTCTCTCTCTCTGAGCATTGCATTGCTTATAGTTGTCAATTGTGTCGGTCAGTTCATTGCAATTTTTCCTTCAGTCACATTTAGTTTTATCCTGCACCTGGCCTAAAACAGGTTGGATGTGCACACAGCTGCTCTACTGTGTTTGTAGCAGAGCAACCATACCTGAAGCCTTGTAAACAAAGACATCAACACTAGAGTGTGTACTTCTATCTACACAGTACAGCCAAAGCATTCCCATTGCTAGGCAAAACTCCACCTGTTTTCTACACTGCTTCTTCCCTTGCTGGATTTTCTGCATTACTGCCACTTGTACATGTGTGTTGTGGAGAAATTTGTAGTGTTACAAAGCGATAACACTGTATATTGACTGTAAACGGTGTCTCTCTCTTCTCGCTCTCTCTCTCTCTCTCTCTCTCTCTCTCTCTCTCTCTCTCTCTCTCTCTCTCTCTCTCTCTCTCTCTCTCTCTCTCTCTCTCTCTCTCTCTCTCTCTCTCTCTCTGCTATATGTTGACTGTATCATGCCCAGCCTCGGGCAGCGCTATTATTTAAGAATATGTTGACTGTATGAAAAAGAAAAAAAAAAGAAAAAGAAAAAAACTTTAGGGGGGGGCCTCGCGTTTAATCTCTCACAGGGCCTCGCATTTCTCCCAGGCAGCCCTGTCCGGGAGGAGGAGTCGCCTATTCTCAGTCCTTGCCCCACAATGGTGGAATGAATGAAAAAAAGTATTTAATTTTTTTTTGCTAATGAAAATTAAAGAAATTTATTTATTATTTAAATGCCTTTATTTCATATTCGACGCAGACGGTAGGCTATATATAGCTCATTTTGTTATTAATCTTATTAAACTCACCTCCGGTTTTGGGGATATTAGCCTCCGGATTCTATTGCCCCCTTCCGTCTGGACAGTGTCCCGGCAATACTACCCGTGTATTCTGTTATTATAACAAACCGACCCTCTGATTCAGTTCTCAATAATAGTCGGGCTAGACTTGCTGAAGAGGCGCTCCTCTGAACAACTATACGTGACGTCCCCCTCTCCTCCATGGGTGATAAAGGAAGCTCCTGTGGCAGATCCTGCATTCTACCTTTGGGATCATCTGAAACGGATCTCAGCCACGTATACTTCTTGTCCCAGTCTCTGTTATATGAGCAAAGTCTCTTTTTTTGCCTCCATTTCCTTGTTTTTCTTAGCTAGCTAAACAACTTGTATCAGTAATATTGGCGGTCTTTCTTCTGACTACTCGAGTGACTGACGTCACACACACAGCTGCCCCGGCCTCGCTCGGACAGGTGACAGGCAGCGCGACTCGCGAGACTCGAGTGAGCTGCTCGGCAGCCTCGGCTGGAGATGCATCCAGCTGCAGGACCACAGCACGGACACTCTCAGGACTGTGACACTTTGCGGACCCACACTCTCCAGACCCTCGCTCCCATTGGCTGATTTGGGTCACGTGACCGTCCCCACTCCATTCAGCCATTGGGTGGGATGGTCACGTGACCCAAATCAGCCAATGGGAGCGAGGGTCTGGAGAGTGTGGGTCCGCAAAGTGTCACAGTCTGAGTGTGTCGGTGACCGACACACTCAGGACTGCGACACTTTGCGGACCCACAGTCGGTGCTGTGGTCCTGCAGCTGGATACTATTGCTCGGCTGCGCAATGCATTGGTTTGTGACATCGCCCGATTTTTTTATTTTAAATATAAGAGGGTATTGGAACGAGGCATAAATTAACAACATTTGAAAAAAAAAATAATAATAATCTTTGAAAGATAAAAAATAAAAAAATAAAAAATATAAAAAAAAATAAAAATGTATCTTTGAATGACATTGGTTTGTTGTAGCGGGACGCGGGACAAACGTCCCCAATATCGGGACTGTCCCACGATTCGCGGGACAGGTGGGCACCCTAGTGATCATGCCTGCATCGATTGTGCAATAATACAATTTTATTATTTATTTATTTTATTTATCCTTTATTTATCCAGGAATGTCCCATTGAGATACAAGATCTCTTCTTCCAGGGAGTCCTGACCAACACAGCACACAACAAGTTTCAACATAAAACAGGGCATTAAACAAAAAACATACAATTCAAATATAAATACAGAGGGTCATTTGTGCAGTGGCAAGGAGCATAATCACATCAACAATAGCATCAGGTAAAACAGTTACATGTTTCATAAAGGGCTAATCGTAGCATACCTTTAAAAGCATTCACAGTAGGAAGTGCCTGTAGACAAAGTTTCACTTGCAGCGTATTCCATAAAAAGGGAGCATAGTGGGAGAATGCAGCTTTACCAAGCTCTGACTGCATCAAAGGAACATTTAACAGCATCCCATTTGCTGCTCGTCTGGTATTAAAAAAGCAAGTATAAAAGGACAGAAGTCTGGAGATATATAAGGGCAGCTTACCTAGCAATGACTTAAGGATAAAAATCAACATGTGTGATTGTCTTCTTTGGTACAGAGAGGACCATCCTAATGACTGATACAAAGTGCAGTGGTGGGTGCGAGAGCCTGCACCTGTTACAAAACGTATGGCAGTATGGTACGCAGTACAATAATAAAATAGACAGAAAAAAACAGGTAAGACATACAGTAAGATGTGCTTGATAAAAATAGAAGGCACTGGTTCCTATGTACACTACTATACAATATAACATTTTATCTCCGACATTATGTTATACTTAATATATCTAAACTATACTATACAAGAGCCACATCTGTTCTTTGCTCATAAGAGTTTCAATATCAAATATGTCCCTCACCTTATCCTACCTTAATGTTTAATAACATGCGTTATACCAAATGAAACCGGTTTCATTTGAAATTAAACAGGTGGTGATATAATGCATTATATCACCCATAATCGCAATAGGAAGCCAATGAAAATTTTATGTTTTAGGCGAATGTGTGGGAAGCTAGCCCCTGTGCCAAACTGTCTGATCACGCAACTCAACTAGACCTAAACTCAAACAGACCTACGCTCAACTAGACCTAATCTCAACTAGACCTAATCTCAACTGGAACTAGTTTCAACTGGACATAATCTCAACTAGACATAATCTCAACTGGACCTAATCTCAACTAGACCTAAACTCAAACAGACCTACGCTCAACTAGACCTCATCTCAACTAGACCTTCTCTGTAGGACACTTTATTATTTATTTTTGCATTGTTCATTATTATCTTTTTCTGTATTTTGATAGACTACAGGCCACCTCATTCCCAGGTTTAAATGACTCCATGGACATGTTGTCATTTCTATAGGCTAAGTAGGTTACTTTATTATATGGTATTCTTTTTATTTTCTTGCATTACTCACTGCTCTTATATTGTTTATTTATTTTTGATATTTTCTCTATTATTTATTTCTATTCTATGTTTGATTTGACTCATTTCCTTATGTTGATACAATACTTTGAGTGTGTATATATACATATATAATGAATACATTTTTCATTTTATATATATTTAGTATTATTGTATATTCCTTCCATGTTGACATAGCCTACCATTAAGTAGATTGTATTCTTTACTGACCCTTTTCTAACTATGTCATGTTAAGTATATGCTGTGCCTCTAAAAATTCTCTAAATAATGTGAGCCATAAAATAAAGGCATTTTAAAACTTGTATTGCTGCCTTGGATTCGTTGTATAACGAATCCTACCCCGGATTTAATCCAAAGAGCACCTACCGAAACAAAACCAAGAACGCTGAAGCCCTCTCCATATCCTCTTTTTAGACCTAATCTCAACTGGACCTAATCTTAACTAGACCTCATCTCAACTAGACCTCATCTCAACTAGACCTAATCTCAACTAGACCTCATCTCAACTAGACCTAATCTCAACTAGACCTCATCTCAACTAGACCTAATCTCAACTGGACATAATCTCAACTAGACCTCATCTCAACTAGACCTAATCTCAACTACACCGAATCTCAACTAAACCTGATCTCAACTAGACCTAATCTCAACTAGACCTAATCTCAACTAGACCTAATCTCAACTAGACCTAATCTCAACTACACCTAATCTCAACTAGACCTAATCTCAACTACACCTAATCTCAACTAGACCTAATCTCAACTACACCTAATCTCAACTGGACCTAATCTCAACTAGACCTAATCTCAACTAGACCTAATCTCAACTAGACCTAATCTCAACTAGATCTGATATCAACAAGACCTCATCTCAACTAGACCTAATCTCAACTAGACCTAATCTCAACTAGATCTGATATCAACTAGACCTAATCTCAACTAGATCTCATCTCAATTAGACCTAATCTCAACTAGACCTGATCTCAACTAAACCTGATTTTAACTAGACCTAATCTCAACTAGACCTAATCTCAACTAGACCTAATCTCAACTAGACCTAATCTCAACTAGACCTAATCTCAACTAGATCTGATATCAACTAGACCTCATCTCAACTAGATCTCATCTCAATTAGACCTAATCTCAACTAGACCTGATCTCAACTAAACCTGATTTTAACTAGACCTAATCTCAACTAGACCTAATCTCAACTAGACCTAATCTCAACTAGACCTAATCTCAACTACACCTAATCTCAACTAGACCTAATCTCAACTAGACCTAATCTCAACTAGACCTAATCTCAACTGGACCTAATCTCAACTACACCTAATCTCAACTAGACCTAATCTCAACTAGACCTAATCTCAACTAGACCTAATCTCAACTACACCTAATCTCAACTGGACCTAATCTCAACTGGACCTGATCTCAATTGGACCTAATCTCAACTGGACCTCATCTCAACTAGACCTAATCTCAACTGGACCTAATCTCAACTACACCTAATCTCAACTAGACCTAGTCTCAACTAGAGATTTCCATTACTTTGTTAATATCTGGAGGAAGGTTTCTTTCACCAGGACAAACCGGTATGTGTTGACGATGTGCCTTGTAAAGCAGTTCCATTGTGTACCAGCCATCCACACTGGCACAGTGTGTGCATTTGTTTTTTTTAGTCCAGGGTGCATTTGCTCTTTCAATACAGGACCCTGCTAGCGGGCGGGCCTGTTTCAATTGAAACGAGTGAAACATACTGTACCCAATGCTCTACCCACTGAGCTACACAGTACAACTACAATACAGATTAAGTACTCTATTGCACTGCATTGTGTATTATTGCATTGTATTATATTGTATTGTACTGCTGCTGTGTGTTGTATTTCATCGTAATGTATGTATGACTGAAGAGATATCTCAATAAGTCTCAGAGAGCAGTTTTTATTGTTATGGCTCCTGACACACTCATGTTGACACACTGTCAGCAGGAACACACAGAGAATGTTTGGAGAGAATGATGGAGAGGGAGATTGAGAGAGGAGAGAGAGAGAGAGAGAAAGAGAGAGAGAGAGAGAGAGAGAGAGAGAGAGAGAGAGAGAGAGAGAGAGAGAGAGAGAGAGAGAGAGAGAGAGAGAGAGAGAGAGAGAGAGAGAGAGAGAGAGAGAGAGAAAGAGAGCGAGAGAGAGAGAGAGAGAGAGCGAGAGAGAGAGAGAGAGAGAGAGAGAGAGAGAGAGAGAGAGAGAGAGAGAGAGAGAGAGAGAGAGAGAGAGAGAGAGAGAGAGAGAGAAAGAGAGCTTTGGCAGCTCTCGAGAAAAATCAACCGGACGGCGTCTCGCCTCAATGCGAAGCAAGCGGCCAATTATTTCTGAAATGGCAGGGGAGTTTTTGAAATGTGAGAGCCTATATATATATATATATATATATATATATTCACCATGGACAGAGAATAAATGACAGGCAGGTAAACAAGACGTTTCCGCTGATGACTTTTTCCTCTCCTTTCCCCCTCTCACACACACACACACACACACACACACACACACACACACACACACACACACACACACACACACACACACACACACACACACACACACACACACACACACACACACACACACACACACACACACATTTTGGATGATGTTGGGGAAGGGTACGCGTCTGTGTGTGTGTGTGTGTGTGTGCGTGCGTGCACGCGTGCGTGTGTGTGTGTGTGCGTGCGCGCGTGTGTGTGTGTGCGTGCGTGCGTGCGTGCGTGCGTGCGTGCGTGCGTGCATGCGTGCGTGCGTGTGTGTGTGCGTGCGTTCGTGCGTGCGTGCGTGCGTGCGTGCGTGCGTGTGTGTGTGTGTGTGTGAGTATGTGTAAGCATGTGCATTGATGTGTATTTGAAAACATGTGTGTGTCTATTCTCGTGCTCATGCGTGTTTACAGGCAAATGTGTGCAATTGTGTGTATGTGTGTGTGTGTGTGTGTGTGTGTGTGTGTGTGTGTGTGTGTGTGTGTGTGTGTGTGTGTGTGTGTGTGTGTGTGTGTGTGTGTGTGTGTGTGTGTGTGTGTGTGTGTGTGTGTGTGCAATTGTGTTTACGTGTGCACCCACATGCTTTTGAATGCGGCACCTGTGTGAGCGTGTGCAGAGAGTCAGGGATTGACTTGTGCATTATAAACCTGTGTCGGTTGACATTTGATTAAATAGCATTACTGCCAGTCAGGAGAGCGGGATGCCGAGCGGGAGGTCAGAGGGGTTGGAGATTCTATCCTTCATACTTGACACACTACACATTATAAACCCACATGAAACACTGGTAACAAGTCCCTGTCTGTGGGATGTATGTCTATAAATGACTGGTTATACATGATATAATGTACTGGGACAAGGTTTCAAGATATTGTGAGACCAGTGTGTTTTTCCGCCTATACATTTCAAACACATGTTGTTTGTGTCTTGCAGAAAACCTCTCATCTCCAATGTTGCATATTATTTTTAAGTACGTTTTTTAAGTTTTAAAAAGTTGTTCTTTTGTATGCAACACTTTCCTGACCCTTTCATGGACTACGTTTAAAGGACAATACCAGTGTTACTACACCACCCGGTTTGTAATACAGAATTGTATTTACGTCTTGTATAAGTAATATGTTTATGTTTCGTATCTGCAAAAGTCCAAAACAAACACAGCAACCGGGCGTGGGGGGGGGAAACCCTGCATATATCGGTATCGGTTGATATCGGTTGATATCGGTATCGGAAATTAAGAGTTGGACAATATCGGTATATCGGTATCGGTAAAAAACCAATATCGAGCATCCCTAGTAATATGTGTACTTGTTTGTAATACCTACACATTGTAAAACATTTTAAATACATTGGCCACACATAGTTTACATAATCTGTCACAGGTTGACGGAGAACTTTTTCTTTTTTTGTGTGACTGTGTTAACCGCCGTTTGCCAGATGCTGTGTGAACGCCCCACTAGAAACATTGACATTGAATCTTGATTTACTATGATGAGAGGCAGCTGGACTATGTAAATGGACTAATTGAGGAGAGGTCGCAGGCTTTATTGTCCGTGTGGTTTTGAGTGGTATGACATTATGGGCCTAAGCCTAGTAAATTAACTCAAACCAGGAAGGAGATATGGTTGATTGATTGATTAAAAACTTTATTAACAGATTGCAGAATGGGTACAATACAGTACAGCTCAATACACACAATTGTTAAGGGGATGCAGACCAGAGAAAGACTTTCGTCTTGTTTACATCAGGGTCCCCCATTTTCAATTCATCAGGACATATATGACATACATGACATACAGATAGTCAGTACTGCTACATCTATACATTTATGACATACCAGATTTGCAAATACAGTACTGTTTGTGATACAGAAGGAGTCAGGAAAAGGGAGTATATACATTTGACGTAGAAACTGTACATTGGAGGAGGTTGGGTGGGGGGGGGGGTTGGGTACACTGGGATATTGACAACCATACTGGGTAATCTACATTGGAGGTGGTTGGGGGGGGGGGCACACTGTATATACAAGCAAAACTGTACATTGAGGGGGGGGGGGGAGACACTGTACAAACAAACAAAATTGTACATTGGACTATTGACAAAACCATACTAGGTAAATGACTGTACATTGGAGGGGGTTGGGTTAGGATATTTACAGGGGCCAGTGTTGAATTGCAGTCTCCCGTAGGTGTCCCTTGAGAGAGGTTTTGAAAGTGGGTAGTGATCCACATTCCTTTACAGCTTTGGGTAGGGCGTTCCACATTGACATTTACATTTACATTTAGTCATTTAGCTGACGCTTTTATCCAAAGCGACTTACAAGTTCTGTACGACAAGCCATCAGGAAGAGCACAACTCTATCAGCTGAGTAACAATGTTCATCAAAGTGTTGAGTGCTACAGTGTAGGTTAGTTTATTAGGACAAGTGCATGACAGTATGGTTAGTTACGGTTAGATTTTTTTTTTTTTTTTTTTTTTTAATTCAGATAATTGTTGAAGAAGTGAGTCTTTAGTCGACGGCGAAAGATTGGACGTGTTTCGGCTGTCCTAACTGGGGTGGGTAGTTCATTCCACCATTGTGGGGCAAGGACTGAGAATAGGCGGCTTCTCTTTGATGACCCTCCCGGAGCTTGGATAGGAGTAGGACTGAGGCGGCCAGAAGATGCAGAGCGTAGGGGTCTTGAGGGTGTGTAGTTAGAGACCATTGACCGGAGGTAGGCGGGAGCAGTTCCCTTTGCCGCACGGTATGCTAGGTCAAGGGCCTTGAAGCGGATTCGTGCAGCAATGGGGAGCCAGTGCAGGTCCCTAAGAAGTGGGGTGACATGGGCCGACTTCGGTAGGTTTGAGATCAGGCGGGCCGCTGCGTTCTGAATGAGTTGAAGAGGCTTAGTGGCAGTGGCCGGGAGGCCAGCGAGCAGTGCGTTGCAGTAGTCGAGGCGGGAGATGACTGTTGATTGGACGAGGAGTTGGGTGGCTTCTTTTGTCAGGAAGGGGCGTATCCTTCTGACGTTGCTCAGGAGGAATCGGCAGGTTCTGGTTGTCGCTGCGATGTGAGCAGAGAAGTTCAACTGGTCGTCGAGGACAACACCAAGGTTCTTGGCGGTCGGGGACGCGGTCACAGCTGCATTCTCGACTGTGATGGAAAGGTCGGTCAGGGGGGAGGATTTGGCCGGCAGGTGGAGCAATTCTGTTTTGCTTAGGTTCAGTTTGAGGTGGTTGGTCGTCATCCAGGCGGAGATGTCGGACAGACAGGCCGAGATCCGCTCAGAGACGTGGATATCTGAGGGAGGGAAGGAGAGGAAGAGTTGAGTATCGTCGGCATAACAGTGGTAGGAGAAGCCATGAGACGTGATAATGTTACCCAGTGATTTAGTGTAGAGGGAGAAGAGAAGGGGTCCTAAAACCGAGCCCTGGGGGACACCCGTCCGCAGGGGGCGGGTGGCCGACAGGGTCCCTCTCCATGACACTTGGTAGGAGCGGTCATTGAGGTATGATGACAACCATGTCAGCGCAGAGCCAGCCACTCCCATTCCTGCGAGGGCCGCGAGGAGGATCTGGTGGTTGACTGTGTCGAAGGCTGCTGATGTGGCATAATTGCGAAACGTGTTTAGTCCCTTATTTGAGCCGAATCTGGGTTTAACATGATTTGTGGAGCTCCCTCTGGTGTTGTGATCATGGTATTCACTGACCTTTGGGAAGTATTTTGACATGTACATGGGTACCTTGGTCGTGTAGTGTATCTTGTAGACCAGGCCCATTGCAAGTTGCTGTACTCTGTCGTCTACTCTAAGCCATCCTAGGTTGTCGAAGTGGGCAGGGGTGAGGTGGGTTCTGGGGGTAAGGTCAAGCAGTAGTCTGACCAGTTTGTTTTGAGATGTTTGTAATTTTGTTTTTAGCGCCTTTGAGGTGCTTTGGTACCATGAGGTGCAAGCATAGTCGTAGTACCCCTGAATGAGTGCTCCTGCCAGAGTCTTCAGGGTATTCTTGTTTACCAGAGAGGAGATCCGGTACAAGAATCGAGTTCGTTGGTTGACTTTTTTTATTACATTGGATGCCATTTTGTCACAGGAGAGATTAGCCTCTAGGATGGAACCCAGGTAGGTAATTTCATCTTTCCTTGTGACAATATTGTCACCCACTGTAACTGAGAAGCCGTCGGTCTTGCTGAGTTTGTTATTTGAACCGAAGAGAATGGACTCTGTTTTGCCCATGTGTAATGATAGTTTGTTATCAGCGAGCCATGGAATGTAGACTGCCTCCTACCATGAGGTCTCTGGCTACATTGAACATCTCTTATCTTAACATCATCTGCAACGGTTCTACAACACCAACCCAGCCTTCTCCTCAACCCCTTGGCTTGGGAATCATCTCTACTCCACCCTCCCAAGCTAAGTAGTGTTCTTTTCTGCTCATGTTGGTGTTGGAAATTGAACTGTGAACAAATGCGCCACTCATACAGTTCTCGCTCGACAGGTTGACCTCAATTCCCTGCACAACTGGAGATCGGTTCCGGTAGCCGAATCAACCGGTGGCTTTTTTCCTGTGCACATCCACAGTCCCCCTCATGTTACATCCTCAGTCCCCCTCATATTACATCCACAGTCCCCCTCATGTTACATCCTCAGTCCCCCTCATGTTACATCCACAGTCCCCCTCATGTTACATCCTCAGTCCCCCTCATATTACATCCTCAGTCCCCCTCATATTACATCCACAGTCCCCCTCATGTTACATCCTCAGTCCCCCTCATGTTACATCCTCAGTCCCCCTCATGTTACATCCACAGTCCCCTTCATATTACATCCACAGTCCCCCTCATATTACATCCACAGTCCCCCTCATATTACATCCACAGTCCCCCTCATATTACATCCACAGTCCCCCTCATGTTACATCCTCAGTCCCCCTCATGTTACATCCACAGTCCCCCTCATATTACATCCACAGTCCCCCTCATATTACATCCACAGTCCCCCTCATATTACATCCTCAGTCCCCCTCATATTACATCCACAGTCCCCCTCATGTTACAGTACATCCACAGTCCCCCTCATATTACAGTACATCCACAGTCCCCCTCATATTACAGTACATCCACAGTCCCCCTCATATTACAGTACACCGCACAAGACCGTAGCAGACTACAGAGAGGGGCCCGTTCAGCCGAACGCACAATTGGAGGGGGGCTATCCACTCTCCAGGGCATTTACAACAAGCGGTGCATGGGCATGGCTAAGAGAATTATCAAAGACTCCAGCCACCCAAACAACTGCCTCTTTGAACTGCTGCGGTCAGGCAAGCGATACCGGAGTCTCATGGCAAGCACAGAGAGACTCAGAAGAAGCTTCTATCCCCAGGCCATGAGGATGCTCAACGAACAATAACACTATGTAACAACCATCAAATGCACTCACAGCACACACATCCACATGCACCCACTCACTTTAAACATACAACTCACTGCAGCACCCACTTTAACCACTTTAGTACACCTAAGCACACTTTATATTGATTGGTAAAGAATTTGCACTACAACCCATACCTCATTACACCTTACTGTAAATTGTACCTAAATTGTACCTCATCCCACTTCTGCTCTGCACTGTATAGTATATTGTATGGTAACTCAGTTACTTCTACTCTACATTGAGCATTGTATATATGTATATACTGAACACTTTTGTCTACGTACTTGACTTCTATTTTATACTTGCTATACTTATTTTATACTTATCTATTTTTGCCTAGCACAGTCTCTGGAGTGTAACAGAAAGAAGCATTTTGTATAAAGGTATTCTGTACTTCTGTATGACAACTAATAAAGAAACTTGAAACTTGAAACTTGAACATCCACAGTCCCCCTCATATTACAGTAGCCAGTTTTTATTTTGGGCTAGCTGTGGTCGGTTTGCCTCCGGGCTATTTTAGCTGACCGTTCATATTAATTTTCCCTGTTTGCTTGTAGATTGTCTCCCCTGTTGTTTGTGCCTTCCCTTCCCAACCCAATCCCTATTTTTTAGTATAGCGTAAGTATAGGCAGCTGAGTTTTAGCCACCCTGCTTGTCAGGACAGTAGGGGAACCCGTCTGGTGAATGGTGGTAGTCTAACTCAGTGGTTCCCAAAGTCGGGGTCGCGACCCAAAGGTGGGCCGCGAGCAGCCACGGGTGGGCCGCGAGATGATTTAAAAAAAATACAATTTTTTTTTTTTTTTTTTTTTGTCAGGCCACTGAACTTAGAAGCAGGCCAGGACAGTGTTTCTAGTTGTATTCTAAAATTTAATTCTATTGTATTCTAAAATGTGACTATATGGTTTTATATTAACTTAATAAATAAACAAAAACGAAAAATCTACTTATTTCAACGAACATTTCAAACTAAATAACAGATTATGCACATAAAACGCTGAAAACAACCGAAGCAACAATAGTATTTTAATGAGGCTATTATTATTATTATTTTGCAACAAGTTAGCCCTCTCATAAATAGCACATATAAATGAATAACTAACTTGAACTAACTTAATAGGATTGAAGTGATATTTGGCTTAAAAAATCGGTCGCCTGGCAAAAAAAAAAAAAAAAAAGCCAGACGATGTGCATTGGGCCGCGGCTCTCTGACGCCTTATTTTCTGGGCCCCGGCCTGAAAAGTTTGGGAACCCCTGGTCTAACTAGCCCTAGGCAGTGTCTTTTTATTGTAAAACATCTGTAAAAATGAGTATAGCAGAAAAAGCGAATGTGTTTTCGAGCCCAGACTCTGTGTGTAGTAGTACAGCTTCCCCAGAGGTATAATGTGCTGTAGAAGTGTGGCCTATTGTGTGTTGGCATGCCGTGTATAATAATTAGTAAGTATTTGTATTGAGTGCTCTGCCTCATTATCTTTACCACTGATGCTAAACATCATGCAATCACTATGTCTACTAACCCACGCAGCCAACCTAGCTTAGCGCTAGGTATTGCTAGTCAGGACAGGGTTGCACCCCCCCTCACACTACTGTCACCTGTCCACCAGAGGGCCAACGACAACTTCTCTTCAGCGGGGGAGACCATTGCTGTTTCTCCCGCTCTCCAAGGGACTTTGCCCATTTTTTGTTTAAATAAAGTGTTATTTGTTTCAATCTGTTGGGAACCCACTACAAACTGTTCAGGTTCAATAGCCTCGACTTGTGACAAAACCTTATTTTTGATATATCATGTTTGTTTACATACTGTCCATATTCAATAGACGTTATAGAATGTACCTGAAAATGTGTGTCAATGTTAGTGAAAACTCACTGTGTCATTAAAAGCCCTCTTCATGCTAACATTTTTGTTTTAAATGCAGCACTTGAAAGGAACTTGAAAGGTAATTTTTCCAAGCGTAAAATTGGGCTCAATGGCGCCCTTGGCTCTGTTGTGAATGATTGATAGCTCGGAGGGCAGAACCAAGGTATAACGGAGGTAAACGATTGGCTGAACGTTACACCTCAGACATGTATGAATTGTAAACAGGAAGAAGTTGGGCTCGGCTGGAAAGAAGCTGTATGAAGGAAAAATATAAATCATGCGTTCAAGGCTGTGGTAATTATACACAAATACAGAAAAGAAAGCAAATACATTTTCACAAGCTTCCCAGTTCGCTCAGACCCCGTCCATAACTCTGACCACAGGGCTGGGTAAGTAGAGGTGATTTGATATCAATGTGTGAATTTCAATGGCTTGTATTAGTAATACAGTAATTCAAGATAAAATAAATTATGTAGTGATTTTCAAAAGATGGGTGAAATCCTCTTTCAGTGCCTCCGTGCCTGTTTTCTTAAGCAGTTAGCCTCTGGTATGCGTGCCATTAGCGTTAGCCACGCTTCTAGGCCTATTTTCTTTTGGAAAGAATGAAAAAAAAAGAAGTATTTAAACATTTAAAAAGAAAATTTACTAAGAGGTTGGCAGTCGACTACGGCTCCTTTCGACCGATTAGTCGACTATTCAATATAAGTGTTTTTACTGTTTCAATATGAGTGTTTTTACTGTTTCAATATGAGTGTTTTTACTGTTTCAATATGAGTGTCTTTACTGTTTTTTAGGGCTGTCCCCGGCTAAGGATTTGGATAGTCGACTATGATTGGCCGAAATGTGCCAATATGAGTCTTTTTACTGTTTTTACACTGTTTCAATATGAGTGTTTTTACTGTTTCAATATGAGTGTTTTTACTTTTTCAATATGAGTGTTTTTACTGTTGTAATATGAGTGTTTTTACAGTTTTTACACTGTTTCAATAATAGGTGTTTTTACTGTTTCAATATGAGTGTCTTTACTGTTTTTTAGGGCTGTCCCCGACTAAGGATTTGGATAGTCGACTATGATTGGCCGAAATGTGTCAATAGTCGACTATTAGTCTACCATACATTTTTTTTTTTAAATAAGTATAATGTCAAATCATTCCATTTGGGCTGTGAGAGGCAATTGTTCCACTGATGGATACATCTTGATATTTGTCAGTCTGTGTTCATTAGATGGGTGAAATCCTCTTTCAGTGCCTCCGTGCCTGTTTTCTTAGGCAGTTCTGTTTCGTTAAGGCTTCGCTCAGCACCTAGTTGCATATATCTCGCTTTAGCGTATATACACTGAATAAAAAATTCCACCATGTACCTTTACATGCCAGCATTCATCTGACCACACCCCCATCCGCTTACCTTCATAAGCAGGGGTGGGGCCACACACTCATCTCCTTCTCAAATTTCATCCACAAGGAAGTGCCTGCTATATGCCCACTTGACGTGGAGAAAAATATTTAGGAAGGAGCTAAAGGAACAAGGAGATACGTTGACATCATATCTTTATTTTCTCTCTCACTTTTTTCGAGAAAATACGGCGATATTGTCTTCGTTATTAGAGTGTCGGGAAGATGATTTCTGACCTTCAAACGGCTTTTCGTATTGGGAGCTCACACCGCTGACATGCTCCCCAGCTATAGTCCTCCTTGCTGCGGCTGGATGGGGTTGCCCTCCGGCCACACAGCTGGACTGTGGGAAACAACGACTGTGTGAGAAGCGGTTGTTTCCAGGATGGTGTATGTACTGTTTTGCTTGTGAGCTCTGGTTGTTGTTGATGCTGTGGGGGTTAACTGACAATTTACGAAACGCCGACTCCAGGCTGAGGTCCTCTGCTCGGCTTAAACGGCGGTCGGAGGATCTTGGTCTGACGCCCATGATGGTCAATCTAGTGGGCCGCGACAGGTCCTGGTGATCCCAGGATTCTCGAGCGGATGCTTCTCTGTCCCGTGCAGGCCCCATCTTTCATATACAAATGAAAGTATACCCTAACGAGGAAAAGTGGGCATAGGATCTTCTTTATCGGGAGTTCCATGCTCAAAGGGCCCCGCTGTATGTCTGGATCACCGTTGACAACTGTGTTCTGACATTCTTTTTCTTTTCCCTCTTAGGGGAGGGACTTGGACAGCGGCCTGTCTGAAGTGTGGCTTGTTATGTCGTTGTGTTCAGTTCAGGTGATAGCTGCTTAGCTTGCGTGCTAGTTGTGGCCTACTGTGCAGCTGTTAGCTGCGGCGTTGCTCGCTGTGTTTACCAAGCTAGTAAACGTTAGCTTGTTGCTATCAGTCGATCGGCTGTTAGCTTAATGCTACACTGTTGAACGTTTTCTATGACTATAACATGCCTTAAACACTCTGAATACGACATCATCTTTGACAGAGGATGTTAGTCGAACCTACACCGGAGCCCTGCCAGCGAGGACTGCGTCAAACATGGGGAAACGTAGCGGCTGGGTGGCGCAACAACGTTACCATCGTCGTCAACACAGGGATGCTGTGTTCAACTTCGGTGCCCCGTTAGCCAGATTGCAGTTTGCTTGGCCTGCGTTCAGGGTAGGAAGGTCCCGACCGGACCTTAAACACTTCTTCTTTCCTTCCCTTCTAAATGTTTTGTAATAACGATGTTTTCCAAAACGTGTGTTGCTGCAATACATTGAGGATACGACGCGTGTTGTGTGTGAATTGTCTTATCACTGGTATAGCTTCTCTCTCTATAGAAATCGGGTTGTTGTTTTACATGTGTAAAAATTATGTGGTTAGTTGTGATGAGAACATGTGTGTTCATATAACGTGAACTCACAACTAAGGGGGTTAATTAACCTATAAAGCTATGCTTAGTGACATATGATTGAGGAATGAATTCCTTTCTCAGCCTGTAATGACAATGAACAGTGTGTTCACATATTAACAGGGTTACCTGTTCAACTTGGTCGTATCAAGGGTAAGGAAAGAGGGGTGATCCCCCCGGTTCCCTGGGGCTTCCCCACCCTCCTCTCAGACATGTTGTTTACAATATATTGTGTCACTGTGTTGTGGGGATACGATGTAACCCTCAGCTTGATTGCTGGGGTTGTGCTAACTGCTTGAGAAACTATATTTTCCTAAAGAAAAGATTGTTTGGTCACTTATCGTGTGTGCTTAGCAAGGCCTGTGGCCAATACATAATCGAGGATTCTGTATTCTCTCGTTATGAAAAACGGCGTTCCTCTGTAGAGAGTGTACTTTGCCATTTTTTGTTGTGATAAAGGGTTGTGTGTGTCTTGTGATCTACAACTAGGTTAGGTTGGCCACAGAAGCACATGTGTAAGTCTGGTACTGGGGCTCTTAAAGGGGGCCCTCTCTATTCTGTGTTTTTTCCTTAGTAACAATCAGATAGCAGGTTAGCGCATGAGCTATGTGAAGCTGTTAGATACTTCATGTAGTAGAATATGACTGTGTCATGCTCTATTTGTCATTACATCGTATCATGGGTGTGGGGTCGTAAAGGGGTGAACTGGTAATCCTTTCCTCCCCTTTTCTGATTGGTCAGGGGTTAAAACCTCCTGTCCTTCAAGGTTCCTGTCACGTTGCTGTTCGGCACGTCACAGGGTAAGAGGGGGGGGGGGGAGGGAGTTTCCTGGTCCCACGCCCTGGAAGATTGGGCGTGTGCACCGCAGAAATTCCCCCGCCATAGAGTATGTCACTTTGCGCGTCTCTGTTGGTAAGACTTCCGTGAGTTGTTCAGGTCCATGTTATGGATCTGTTTCAGGGAGTTGTCAGAGCTCCTCCTCACGAAGCTCCTCCTCTGGCCTTCTGTGAGTTCGGACTCTCCTTCCCTGTGAGGGAGCCTCCTCAGAGTTCAGAGCCTCCTCCTCGGATTGTCAAGGTGAGTGGAACTTCAAAAAGGAGTTCTGCTCTATTGTGTTTGTATTCGATTCAATTCCATTATTGAGTGTGTATTGGTTCAGTGCCTCCTCCTCGGAGAGCCCTAACCCAAATATTACATAGCTCAATGTTGCAATATATTCTTTTCAGTCTATACAGCTCGTGTGGGAAGTCTCTCTGGGGATTTCCGTCTCCTCCCTATGGCGAGGGTGGTGGGATGTAAAAATGTAAAAAAAAATTACCTTCAGCTGCGTCACGTGGGATTCATGTCAGTCTGTGTTTCTTTCTTTTATGAATAAAAAGAGGAAGGTACATGAAGCACAACGGCTCCGTGTCGTTCTCCCAGGCGACTTGGAGGAACAATGTTTGGTGTCTTGCTAGACTATCCATTGATGTGTTTGGGTCTCGACGCATACATAGTGCTGGCTCGGTGTGTTTCAGTTAAAGAATCACGCAGGGCCTAAGTGCGCCTTGGTTGCTTGTTAAAACAGCGTTTTTATAGGGCAACTGGGATGGAGTTTTGTCTCTTCCGAGCGCCAGTTTACTAGGTTGTCTCGATGAATTCTCGTTCATATCTGGGGGATGTTAACGGAATAGATCTGAACATAGGTAGAGGGGTCTCACGCCCTTGGGGTGGGCCACTGAGCACGGTCCAAATGGGACCGTCTGGGTGGCGCCCTCTTTTCATGTTTTAGATCGACACGCATACCTACCCCCTCTCCTGGAGTGGGCATGTCGGCGTGGTTAGGACACGGGACTGGTCTGGTCATGCTGGTCCAGGTCAGTTAACCCGTTGTCCGCCGGGGATGCAGATCTGCTGTTCTGGTACCCTGAGGGACTTGTGCTTTTTTCGGGGGGAAAAATGCCGGGTCGGTCCGGGTGTCACAGGGTTAGGCGTTATGGAGACCCTTTGTTGGGTACATGTTGTACTCTGCACTATCGTAATGGCTTACGGCCATACCAACCTGTACACGCCCGATCTCGTCCGATCTCGGAAGCTAAGCAGGTTCGGTCCTGGTTAGTGCTTGGTTGGGAGACCGCCTGGGAATACCAAGTGCGGTGTGCTTAGGGCTGGTTCTCCATTCTTTTCGCTCCTCTCTCACGCGTGGCGAAGAGGGGGCTGTTGGGGTGGTCTTGGACCTCCTCTGGTAACCCTGTGCTTCCCGTGCCGCCGGGCCCAGTCCGAAGTAAAGTTTCATTGATACCGTATGCCTGGGATAACCCTTTTTTCTTGAGGGGTTATAGGAACAACCACCGTCTGTCCCACGAGGGTGGTTGATTCCCTGGTGTGTTGGAGCAGAGTCAACTCCCGGGTTACCCGGTTGAGTGTGCCCCTGCACGTTCATGACGTCTGCCAATCATCAATTTTACACACTGTTTCAATATGCGTGTCTTTACTGTTTCAATATGAGTGTTTTACACATTGTTTCAATATGAGTGTTTTTACTGTTTCAATATAAGTGTTTTACACACTGTTTCAATATGAGTGTCTTTACTGTTTTAATATGAGTGTTTTTACTGTTTCAATATGAGTGTTTTACACATTGTTTCAATATGAGTGTTTTTACTGTTTCAATATGAGTGTTTTACACATTGTTTCAATATGAGTGTTTTTACTGTTTCAATATGAGTGTCTTTACTGTTTCAATATGAGTGGTTTTACTGTTTCAATATGAGAGTTTTACACATTGTTTCAATATGAGTGTTTTTACTGTTTTTTAGGTATTTTTTTAGACTTATCAAAGGCATTTGATACAGTCAATCACAATATCCTCCTGCAGAAGCTCTCACATCTTGGAATAAAAAACAATGCACTGCTATGGTTCACCAGTTACCTTAAAGATAGACATCAGTCTGTATCCTATAATGGGATAAATTCTCCTTTTCTTCCTTTACTTTGCGGTCTGCCCCAAGGTTCAATTATTGGGCCTTTGTTATTTTTGTTATATATCAATGACCTCCCTAACGTCTCAGACAGGCTGTCTAAAAAATTTTTTGCAGATGACACGAGTGTATTCTATTCACATAAAGATCCTGATACCATCATTAGGGTCATAAATGAAGAACTTAACAAACTATCAATTTGGTTTAAATGCAACAAATTATCACTAAACATTAAAAAAACGAATTTCATTTTTTTGTGTCTCAAATCTGTGATTTTTAACTCCTCATCTAAAGTAGTGATCAATGACATCCCCATAGCTAGGGTGTGTTCTACACGATTCCTTGGTGTTCTGCTTGATGAATCCCTATCATGGAAACCTCATATCACAGCCATAACTACAAAAATGGCCAATAGTATTGGTATTCTTGGAAAAACACGTCACTTGCTGAGCACCGAGGTTGCCACAATGTTATATTACTCTATGGTTTACCCATATATCAATTAGTGTAATTTAGTTTGGGGTAGTACTCATCAGACCAAACTTGAGCCCATATACCGTCTGCAGAAACGAGCTCTAAAAATAATCAGCTGTGTTCAACGAAGTCATTCTTCTCAGCCTCTATTCCATAAGTTAGGTATAGCCTACTCAGTGTTTATCAAGTGAATCATCTTCAGACTGGTTTATTTGTGCATAGTTCTTTAAACAGAGCCCTTCCCCCTTTTTTTCATGACATGTTTGCCCACAATCACCAAATTCATAATTACCCCACACGTAGTTCCTGTTTGCTTAGACCACCCTTTTCCCGCACTTCCCAATCTCAGTTTTGTTTGCTCTACCGAGGGTCAAAGTTGTGGAACTCTTTGCCTCCACATATTTTGGAATTTTCTTTTCTGAAATTCAAAAGAGCACTGAAATCTCATCTCCACCTAGATCACCAATATTTCCCATATGGACTTCCTTTACAAACTGTGGTCTGATGGCTTGTTGTATTTTGTTATTGTATTTTCGTTTTATTATATATTCTTCCTGTCATTAATTGTTTTCTCTATACCAGAAATCGTATGACATGGGTGCCTGCTTCGGTGTCTATATAGGCCTGCTTGTGTGTGTTTGTTTGTTTGGGTGGGGGGGGGGGGGTTATATTTTATCTTGATATAATGTAATTTTGCTTCCTGGTGAATGCCACATGCAAGCCCCTAGAGGGTTTTTAGGCAATTCTCTTGTGGATTATATTGTATTATATATGTAATTGTTTTTATATGTGTAAATAAACAAACAAACAAACAAACAAACAAACAAACAATATGAGTGTTTTAAACACTGTTTCAATACAAGTGTTTTAATGTTTCAATATGAGTGTTTTTACTGTTTCAATATGAGAGTTTTTACTGTTTCAATATGAGTGTTTTTACACACAGTTTCAATATGAGTGTTTTTACTGTTTCAATATGGGTGTTTTTACACACTGTTTCAATATGAGTGTTTTTACACACTGTTTCAATATGAGAGTTTTTACTGTTTCAATATGAGTGTTTTTACACACTGTTTTAATATGAGTGTTTTTACTGTTTCAATATGATTGTTTTTACTGTTTCAATATGAGTGTTTTTACTGTTTCAATATGAGTGTTTTTACAGACTGTTTCAATATGAGTGTTTTTACACACTGTTTCAATATGAGTGTTTTTAGACACTGTTTCAATATGAGTGTTTTTACTGTTTCAATATGAGTGTTTTTACTGTTTCAATATGAATGTTTTTACTGTTTCAATATGAGTGTTTTTACTGTTTCAATATGAGTGTTTTTACTGTTTCAATATATATGAGTGTTTTTACTGTTTCAATATGAGTGTTTTTACACACTGTTTCAATATGAGTGTTTTACTGTTTCAATATGAGTGTTTTTACTGTTTCAATATGAATGTTTTTACTGTTTCAATATGAGTGTTTTTACTGTTTCAATATGAGTGTTTTTACTGTTTCAATCGTGTTTTTACTGTTTCAATATGAGTGTTTTTACACACTGTTTCAATATGAGTGTTTTTACTGTTTCAATAGTGTTTTTACTGTTTCAATATGAGTGTTTTTACACACAGTTTCAATATGAGTGTTTTTACTGTTTCAATATGAGTGTTTTTACACACTGTTTCAATATGAGTGTTTTTACTGTTTCAATATGAGTGTTTTTACACACTGTTTCAATATGAACGGCAGTGAATGATGTATAAACGTTACATTTGTTGAAGGGACAATCTCTGCTAATCACGAATTAAGAAAACCAGTCTAGACTGGTATGGTCATTTAAAGGTGACATGTACTATAAATGTCATTTTTCAGTCTCTAGCATTGTATTATAGTAATAGGAGTTCATATCAATGTGTTTTAGTGTCTAAATACCATATTGGCGGATTGCTCTGATTCAGCTCAGCCCCTTTCCTCCTCCAGTAAATCAGGCCATTTTGATTTGAACGGCTGAGTCACGTCATTCGGACGCTGGGTAGAGCACAGTGATGCGATTGGCTCTGTGGTTGGAGCTAATGCCCGCCCACGTTCTACCTAGACTGACTGAACACAGCGAGTGGAAACCACTTCCTCATACTCTGCATGGGGAGAGAAAGAGAGAGAGAGATAGAGAGCACTTGGGGGGGGGGGGGGGGGACCTGCGCGCGCCACACACCCACAAATGGGAGATTGAAAGAAAGGGAAAAAAAAAACACAAGCTGCCGCGCGGACTCTCATCACCGAGAGCGAGAGAAAGGAAGAGAGAGGGAGGGAGGGAGAGAGGGGGCCTTGTCAATAACGGCCTGTCTTTTTTTCTCTCTCTCTCTCTCTCTCTCTCCCACCCCCTCCCTCTCTCTCTCTCTCTCTCTCTCTCTCTCTCTCTCTCTCTCTCTCTCTCTCTCTCTCTCTCTCTCTCTCTCCCACCCCCTCTCTCTCTCTCTCTCTCTCTCTCTCTCTCTCTCTCTCTCTCTCTCTCCTCTCTCTCTCTCTCTCTCTCTCTCTCTCTCTCTCTCTCTCTGTGTCTACCAGTGCAGACTGTGTGGACTGACTGTCACTCAAAGTGATTATGGGCGGAGCCAGGCCATAACAGCCTGAAATCTTGAGGCTGAAAAATGATGGTTTTGAGTACTTGATTAGAAATATAAAACAATGCATTTTTTT
>NW_028174236.1:75043-99531 GCF_963971535.1 Notolepis coatsorum
CATCTCAATTAGACCTAATCTCAACTAGACCTGATCTCAACTAAACCTGATTTTAACTAGACCTAATCTCAACTAGACCTAATCTCAACTAGACTAATCTCAACTAGACCTAATCTCAACTAGACCTAATCTCAACTACACCTAATCTCAACTAGACCTAATCTCACTAGACTAATCTCAACTAGACCTAATCTCAACTGGACCTAATCTCAACTGGACCTAATCTCAACTACACCTAATCTCAACTAGACCTAATCTCAACTAGACCTAATCTCAACTAGACCTAATCTCAACTACACCTAATCTCACTGGACCTAATCTCAACTGGACCTGATCTCAATGGACCTAATCTCAACTGGACCTCATCTCAACTAGACCTAATCTCAACTGGACCTAATCTCAACTACACCTAATCTCACTAGACCTAGTCTCAACTAGAGATTTCCATTACTTTGTTAATATCTGGAGGAAGGTTTCTTTCACCAGGACAAACCGGTATGTGTTGACGATGTGCCTTGTAAAGCAGTTCCATTGTGTACCAGCCATCCACACTGGCACAGTGTGTGCATTTGTTTTTTTAGTCCAGGGTGCATTTGCTCTTTCAATACAGGACCCTGCTAGCGGCGGGCCTGTTTCAATTGAAACGAGTGAAACATACTGTACCCAATGCTCTACCCACTGAGCTACCAGTACAACTACAATACAGATTAAGTATCTATGCACTGCATTGTGTATATTGCATTGTATTATATGTATTGTACTGCTGCTGTGTGTTGTATTTCATCGTAATGTATGTATGAACTGAAGAGATATCTCAATAAGTCTCAGAGAGCAGTTTTATTGTTATGGCTCCTGACACACTCATGTTGACACACTGTCAGCAGGAACACAGAGAGAATGTTTGGAGAGAATGATGGAGAGGGAGATTGAGAGAGGAGAGAGAGAGAGAGAAGAGAGAGAGAGAGAGAGAGAGAGAGAGAGAGAGAGAGAGAGAGAGAGAGAGAGAGAGAGAGAGAGAGAGAGAGAGAGAGAGAGAGAAAGAGAGCGAGAGAGAGAGAGAGAGAGAGAGAGAGAGAGAGAGAGAGAGAGAGAGAAGAGAGAGAGGGAGAGAGAGAGAGAGAGAGAGAGAGAGAGAGAGAGAGAGAGAGAGAGAGAGAGAAAGAGAGCTTTGGCAGCTCTCGAGAAAAATCAACCGGACGGCGTCTCGCCTCAATGCGAAGCAAGCGGCCAATTATTTCTGAAATGGCAGGGGAGTTTTTGAAATGTGAGAGCCTATATATATATATATATATATATATTCACCATGGACAGAGAATAAATGACAGGCAGGTAAACAAGACGTTTCCGCTGATGACTTTTTCCTCTCCTTTCCCCCCTCTCACACACACACACACACACACACACACACACACACACACACACACACACACACACACACACACACACACACACACACACACACACACACACACACACACACACACACACACACACACACACACACACATTTTGGATGATGTTGGGGAAGGGTACGCGTCTGTGTGTGTGTGTGTGTGTGCGTGCATGTGCGCGTGCGTGTGTGTGTGTGTGTGTGTGTGTGTGCGTGCGCGCGTGTGTGTGTGTGCGTGCGTGCGTGCGTGCGTGTGTGTGTGCGTGCGTTTGTGCGTGCGTGCGTGCGTGCGTGCGTGCGTGCGTGCGTGTGTGTGTGTGAGTATGTGTAAGCATGTGCATTGATGTGTATTTGAAAACATGTGTGTGTCTATTCTCGTGCTCATGCGTGTTTACAGGCAAATGTGTGCAATTGTGTGTATGTGTGTGTGTGTGTGTGTGTGTGTGTGTGTGTGTGTGTGTGTGTGTGTGTGTGTGTGTGTGTGTGTGTGTGCAATTGTGTTTACGTGTGCACCCACATGCTTTTGAATGCGGCACCTGTGTGAGCGTGTGCAGAGAGTCAGGGATTGACTTGTGCATTATAAACCTGTGTCGGTTGACATTTGATTAAATAGCATTACTGCCAGTCAGGAGAGCGGGATGCCGAGCGGGAGGTCAGAGGGGTTGGAGATTCTATCCTTCATACTTGACACACTACACATTATAAACCCACATGAAACACTGGTAACAAGTCCCTGTCTGTGGGATGTATGTCTATAAATGACTGGTTATACATGATATAATGTACTGGGACAAGGTTTCAAGATATTGTGAGACCAGTGTGTTTTTCCGCCTATACATTTCAAACACATGTTGTTTGTGTCTTGCAGAAAACCTCTCATCTCCAATGTTGCATATTCTTTTTAAGTACGTTTTTTAAGTTTTAAAAAGTTGCTCTTTTGTATGCAACACTTTCTTGACCCTTTCATGGACTACGTTTAAAGGACAATACCAGTGTTACTACACCACCCGGTTTGTAATACAGAATTGTATTTACGTCTTGTATAAGTAATTTGTTTATGTTTCGTATCTGCAAAAGTCCAAAACAAACACAGCAACCGTGGGGGGGGAAACCCTGCATATATCGGTATCGGTTGATATCGGTTGATATCGGTATCGGAAATTAAGAGTTGGACAATATCGGTATATCGGTATCGGTAAAAAAGCCAATATCGAGCATCCCTAGTAATATGTGTACTTATTTGTAATACCTACACATTGTAAAAAATGTTAAATACATTGGCCACACATAGTTTACATAATCTGTCACAGGTTGACGGAGAACTTTTTCTTTTTTTTTGTGACTGTGTTAACCGCCGTTTGCCAGATGCTGTGTGAACGCCCCACTAGAAACATTGACATTGAATCTTGATTTACTATGATGAGAGGCAGCTGGACTATGTAAATTGACTAATTGAGGAGAGGTCGCAGGCTTTATTGTCCGTGTGGTTTTGAGTGGTATGACATTATGGGCCTAAGCCTAGTAAATTAACTCAAACCAGGAAGGAGATATGGAATGTAGACTGCCTCCTACCATGAGGTCTCTGGCTACATTGAACATCTCTTATCTTAACATCATCTGCAACGGTTCTACAACACCAACCCAGCCTTCTCCTCAACCCCTTTGGCTTGGGAATCATCTCTACTCCACCCTCCCAAGCTAAGTAGTGTTCTTTTCTGCTCATGTTGGTGTTGGAAATTGAACTGTGAACAAATGCGCCACTCATACAGTTCTCGCTCGACAGGTTGACCTCAATTCCCTGCACAACTGGAGATCGGTTCCGGTAGCCGAATCAACCGGTGGCTTTTTTCCTGTGCACATCCACAGTCCCCCTCATATTACATCCACAGTCCCCCTCATATTACATCCACAGTCCCCCTCATATTACATCCACAGTCCCCCTCATATGTGACCCCGACCAGTGCTATAGCCTACATGTCTATTTTTTCATTTTCCAGATTTTTCCAGATTGTGAAAGTACAGAATGTAAGCTTTCAAATGATGTGTCATACTTTGAAATCTGAGAATGTTATTATTGTGATGTGCTAATTTTAAATCTTGTAGCAGTCTTTTTTCCCCAGAGACCTAAGCAGAGAAAACGGCTCTTAAAGATTTGACACCTTTTGCCAGGATTCTGCTGGGCGTAAACAATACCTCCCAGCCACACCTCTCCCCTGAATAGTATTAACATAATTAAGTGCTGTGACAGCCATGCTGACAGATCAGATACAAAATCAAACATTTTCTATTGTAGTAGTAATATAACTACTAGTCTGAATAATGTATATTTCAGTTATTGAATTGAAAACCTTTATTTATGTATTCCAATATCTGTTTTATTGATTAATGATATATTTTGAAAGAATGCAGGTTATAGCTGTATAAAACAAATGTCTGTCCCATTGTACCAATCAATGGGATATATTGCATGTTGGCTATAATGATTTTATAAAAAAGAGAGAGATTAAATGCATGGCCATATATTTATACATTCATGTGACATCACAGCATATTCTTTGTATAGCCCAGTGTTTCCTGAAAACAGATATGTACAGTGTTCAGGTTATACATCTATCATTACACAATTACAAGTCGGCACTCCACCCAATGATCCAACCCTGGCAGTGTTAGTGCCATGCTCTACCCGTTGAGCTACAGTGAATGAAACCCCTAACCCTGGCAGTGTTAGTGCCATGCTCTACCCGTTGAGCTACAGTGAATGAAACCCCTAACCCTGGCAGTGTTAGTGCCATGCTCTACCCGTTGAGCTACAGTGAATGAAACCCCTAACCCTGGCAGTGTTAGTGCCATGCTCTACCCGTTGAGCTACAGTGAATGAAACCCCTAACCCTGGCAGTGTTAGTGCCATGATCTCCTTTCAGCTACAGTGAATGAAACCCCTAACCCTGGCAGTGTTAGTGCCATGCTCTACCCGTTGAGCTACAGTGAATGAAACCCCTAACCCTGGCAGTCTTAGTGCCATGATCTCCGTTGAGCTACAGTGAATGAAACCCCTAACCCTGGCAGTGTTAGTGCCATGCTCTACCCGTTGAGCTACAGTGAATGAAACCCCTAACCGTGGCAGTGTTAGTGCCATGCTCTACCCGTTGAGCTACAGTGAATGAAACCCCTAACCCTGGCAGTGTTAGTGCCATGCTCTACCCGTTGAGCTACAGTGAATGAAACCCCTAACCCTGGCAGTGTTAGTGCCATGCTCTACCCGTTGAGCTACAGTGAATGAAACCCCTAACCCTGGCAGTGTTAGTGCCATGCTCTACCCGTTGAGCTACAGTGAATGAAACCCCTAACCGTGGCAGTGTTAGTGCCATGCTCTACCCGTTGAGCTACAGTGAATGAAACCCCTAACCGTGGCAGTCTTAGTGCCATGATCTCCGTTGAGCTACAGTGAATGAAACCCCTAACCCTGGCACCCATAGAGCTATACAGGGTCACTATAATTATAATAGGATTGGCTGCTTGACTAAAAGTCCCAACTTTTTCAAGTCTCTGTGAAGCCTGTCTAAATGCAGAAACAGCTGTGTACAAAGTTCAAGATTAAAGAGGTTTATTTGTCACATACATACCAGGGCATACCGTGAAATCCGGGGGGCCATGCCCGCATCGATTGTGCAATAATAAAATACATAAACAGGTAATAAGAAGGCATAAGATGTGCATGATAAAAATAGACATGCTAATACAGTTTCAACTCTGTCATTATGCTATACTACAATAATCTAAACTATACAAGAACCACATCGGTTCTTTCCTTTAAAGTGACCTTTCCATTTAGTTTAAAGTGACATTTTTTTTTAATTCATTGCATACATACCAGGGCATACAGTGAAATGCAATAATACAAGTAATAAGAATAAGACATATCAGGTATATTTGATTTGATTTTATTTTATTAGGGATCCCCATTAGCTGGTGCGATAGCAACCAGCTAGTCTTCCTGGGGTCCACACAAAAAAACACAAAAACAATCACTATTGCAAAAAACAAAATTATTAAAAGTCAGTACACACAATGCATAATGAACCTACTGTAACAATTAATATAGCAAAAATTACATTAGTGTAAAACAAAAACAAAAAATTACTTTACAGTGTTAAAAACAATTTAAAAACAATTTAAGATTCTTTTTAAAAGTGAATCTACTGTAAATGCAGCAGAGGTTCCGAGGCAGGCCATTCCACAGAGTTAATGCTCTAAAAATAAAGGATCTCCCCAAAGCGCTGGTTCTAGGACCTGGCAATTCAAGCTGCCCACTACTGGAACCTCTAGTGTAATGCTCGTGCACAGTATTACTAAAAACAATCTGATTATGTATAAAAACAGGAGTCTTACTGCTCATGACCAACTTGAACAGCACAAGTATATTAAAAGACAATCTATTTTCAACGTTAAGCCAAGAGAGGCGGGCATGCATACGGCTCACATTAGACCTTAGTGAGCAGCCCAGTACCAACCGTGCTGCCCTGTTCTGGACCACCTGGAGCTTCCTGAGGTCACCACTGGCAGCAGATGACCACATCGCAGAGCAATAGTCAAGATGACATAAAACTAAACTTTGCACTATCTGACATAAAAGGGGACGGGCAACAAAAGAAGCACATTTCCTGGAAATACCAATTGCTCTTCCCATTTTTAAAACAATATAATTAATATGCTGAGACCAAGTGCAATCCAGCATCACTCCAAGGAGTTTAGTACTTTCAACTTGTTGAACTGCTGAATTACACAAGTTTAAATGAAGCTTTTATATGTACAAGAGTTTTACAAAAGCTTTTACTCTACAAGAACCACTCCTGTTCTTGTTTAATTTTTTTAAAGTGACCTTACATTGTGAGCGTGTGCAGCATGAGTGTGTGTGTGTGTTCATGTTAAAGTGACTGCTAGTACAGTGTGTGTGTGTGTGTGTGTGCTCTACATCCATGTGTCTTCTCCATGGTATCTAACATCGTACAGTCTTCTTGTTCTGAGGTGCTCTAGACGTTGGGAGTGGGCATGTAATGTCTTTTGCGTCATCAGAACAGTATTGTCTTATCTCCTTATAAAGATATTCCTGTCGGTCGTTGTCTAGACCAGGTGGGGGGAGGACAGGAAAACCAGAGATGGTTGGGTAGCGTTTTGGGTCTTTCAACAGCTGAAACGTGAATGGCTCTGTATCGTCACAGTGTAATTTTGCCGTCACCATGCCAGGACTGTTGGCATCGAAGCTGAAGTGCTGGTATTTCTTTATTTGTGGGAATCTTTTGAAGAAGCCTCCCAGATGTCGCATTCTCTGTCAACAAGGGCCAGATGTTTTAACTGCACCTGGATGAAAGCATGAATGAATGAAAACGTTATTTAACAGATTGCAGAATGGGTACAACACAGTACGGCTCAATACACACACACACACACACGGCTAATGAGGTGGCAGTGCTCAGTTATCCTCAGGTTATCCTAATGTCATGTGTGTTGAAGCTAGGGCTGGGCGATATGGCCATGCCGCAGTATTTGCCTGCGTCCACCTCTTGTTTGATGTGGTCATTCAAATAGAGAAGGCATGTGTCAGTGGAGTGGGATGTTCTGAAGCCAGATTGGAATTCGTAGATTAGATAGTAGTAGTGTAGTAGTGAAAGTAGACTGTACACACCTGGAGTTTCTCCACCTGCAACTTCTCTGGCCTTCCCGCGGCTTGCTGTAATTGGTGATTGTTGGAGTAGCATTGAGAACACAGATCTGTCCTGGGTTGTGTGATCATTATCTGCGGAAGGAGTGCTTTCCACAACCGAAGGAAGGATCTCTGACCAACAACACGAAATCTCCCGCGGTGTGAGGCCATCTGTCTTGTAGTGTTTGAAAAGGCTTTTGAGAAGCGCATCACTGATCCTAAACAAAAATTTTAACAATAGGGAAGAGAATTAATGAATGAAATACACACATTGTACACACTGTATCTGTATGTCATGTATGTCATATATTATGTTATGATGAATTGAAAATGGGGGACCCTGATGTAAACAAGATGAAAGTCTTTCTCTGGTCTGCATCCCCTTAACAATTGTATGTATTGAGCTGTACTGTACTGTACCCATTCTGCAATCTGTTAATAAACTTTTCAATCAATCAATCAATCACTCTTGTTTACATTCAGGTGTAGTTTTTAAGAATCCCTATCCTAGCGATGTGCATTACAAAATGGCCGCACAAAAACTACACTACCCAGAATATCCAAAATGGACGCCCTCGCCGGGTAGCGTGTAGCTTTATGCCAAGCAAGCAGTGCAAAAATGTACCGTAGTGGCGTGCAGTAATGCGCCTTTCATTTTCCGCCGCCCAGCGCCCAGGTCGCGCGGAAATAGGCTGTCTATTGCCATTCTCTTTGACAAACTCTAACCTTAACCAGCTCCTTAACAACGCCTAAACTTAACCGTTCTAACCTTAACCAACTCCGAAACAATGCCTAACCTTAACCTTAACCTTAACCATGCCTAACCTTAACCATAGAAATTATATTGCCATTCTCTTTGACAAACTCTAACCTTAACCAGCTCCTTAACAGCGCCTAAACTTAACCGTTCTAACCTTAACCAACTCCGAAACAATGCCTAACCTTAACCTTAACCTTAACCATGCCTAACCTTAACCGGCGAAAGAATACACGTTAAAAAAAAATCACGTTAAAAAATATTTTCGATGGGATTCGAACTCGCCAGCAAACGAGCCATAGGATCCACAGCCATGTGGCCTTGCCAATTGAGCTATTGCTAGATACTGAATAAGGGGCGGTGACTTATATATATTGAGCTCCGCTCGTGTCGAACCAAGGCGGGATCTCATGCGCATGCGCGGGGACCTCGCGCGAGCACGCCGGCGCACGCACGCACCTGAGCGAGCACGCCGCCGCCGGTGCACGCACGGTAGCATTTGTCTGAAAAGAAGGGCGCTTTACCGCACTGGCGTGCGGTGACGAATGCGGAAGCATTTTTGCACTGCTTGCTTGGCATTAAGGAAAACGCCGCCGGGTAGAATAGGATTTAACGACTATCTCTAGACTTTAACACCTATTTAAACCGATTTATTGCTATTGCTAAACATACATATACGTCCAATACAATACATCTACGTCCAATACAATATACAAGCATAAAGACACTTACCCATAAATGAAACAGAACGTTGGACGACAGACAACAACGTCGTGAAATCTGTATGTTGTCCTCGAAGCCACACGGACAGCGTTTACTCTTTGTACTTTTCGTCTTCTCTGAAACATTTTGGCATGTTCCAATAATGGACAACAGACACATGTCCCTTTCTCTTGGTGTCAACGACGCGGTGTCCAATCGGTTTTGGTAAATTAGCTCAACAAGACAGGGCAGATCGTTCTGAATTTTCCTTTCGGCACGCCTGGCACTTGCAGTCGAAAGCGTGTATCTTTCGGAGTTCCTCTTCAAGTTGTTGTCACCAGGCATGCGTTGTTCATGGCACGGGGTACCACTCAGTGGTACCTCACTGAGTATTAAAGATTTGAGCAGAAGCGCGTGCACGCACATGCACGCGCTCGCGAGAACGCGCTGCGCTCGGCTCGGATCGTTGTGTTTACCTGCGGCGCTACCTCGCATTATCATAACAATAGCCGCTATAGGCTGGTGTCTTCAACCAGTCTGGGACTCTTTGTGATGTAAATATGGAACGTCCCAAGTTGCCGCTGCCCACAGAGTGCACCGCCGTCCAAAGGTGAACGACGGCGAACGAAGGGCCAAATCAAAACAGCCGTCAATTCCGAATTGACAACTGTTTTGATTCAACCCCCCACCCACCACCACTCACCCCCGGACAACAACACACTCTGCAAACAGCAGCAACCCGGGACATTCCATATCTACATCACAAACTTCGGGACTGAGTAGATAATTAATTAATCTTCTCTTTATTTTTATTATTTATATTAAAACTGAATCAAACCATAAACAAGGTTGCCTGTTGGGATGTTAGATCCTAATGTGAAAAACTGATTTTATATGTCTGCACTTTATGTGCTCATTTTATGCCTGTCTTAATTCTGTTGTGAAGCACTTTGAGCTGCAGTTTCTGTATGAAAGGCTATACAAACAAAGTGTATTATTGTGCGCGAGGGAACATATGCGCATGCGCGCGGGGCCGCGCGTGCACGCGCGCGTGCGCGCGGCGTCATTATCCTGCGTGGCGGCTCAGCCCATAATAACAACGCAACGCTGGTTGTCACCGAAGTAGTCCGTGATGTGGTCACTCATTAACGCCGAGGAGTCTATACTCATTCCATCTCTTCCTCTATTAAGAGCAACTGATAATCTTTGTGCGGCCATGTCGATGTTATCTAAGCAGCAAACAAGTGTTGTGGGCTACAGAGGTGCTGTGAATTATAAACACCAGACAGTGTGGGGGCGTACCTCACATAACAGCAGCCTTTCACATGCAAAAATAGGGCAGCCTGAGGGAACAGCCCCCAGAGCTTCGTGAGAGACGATCATAGTATGTCTCAAGGAGCCATTTTTAAACACAATTTAAACACAATTAGAGTTATTATATATGTTCGCTGTTATACTAAATATGTTCTTCAACCCTCGAACTGTAAGTATATATAAAAAAAAAAAAAAAAACGGAAATGAAAAAAAAAAAAAAAAGAAAAATACTTTCCATTCTCGTCAGGAACCTGGATCGCCGAGTTGTAGGCTCGCACGCTGGGCGGGGTCACATATTACATCCACAGTCCCCCTCATATTACATCCACAGTCCCCCTCATGTTACATCCTCAGTCCCCCTCATGTTACATCCTCAGTCCCCCTCATGTTACATCCACAGTCCCCCTCATGTTACATCCTCAGTCCCCCTCATGTTACATCCACAGTCCCCCTCATATTACATCCACAGTCCCCCTCATATTACATCCACAGTCCCCCTCATATTACATCCTCAGTCCCCCTCATGTTACATCCACAGTCCCCCTCATATTACATCCACAGTCCCCCTCATATTACATCCACAGTCCCCCTCATATTACATCCACAGTCCCCCTCATGTTACATCCACAGTCCCCCTCATGTTACATCCACAGTCCCCCTCATATTACATCCACAGTCCCCCTCATATTACATCCACAGTCCCCCTCATATTACATCCACAGTCCCCCTCATGTTACATCCACAGTCCCCCTCATGTTACATCCACAGTCCCCCTCATATTACATCCACAGTCCCCCTCATATTACATCCACAGTCCCCCTCATGTTACATCCTCAGTCCCCCTCATGTTACATCCACAGTCCCCCTCATATTACATCCACAGTCCCCCTCATGTTACATCCACAGTCCCCCTCATATTACATCCACAGTCCCCCTCATATTACATCCACAGTCCCCCTCATATTACATCCACAGTCCCCCTCATATTACAGTACATCCACAGTCCCCCTCATATTACAGTACATCCACAGTCCCCCTCATATTACAGTACATCCACAGTCCCCCTCATATTACAGTACATCCACAGTCCCCCTCATATTACAGTACATCCACAGTCCCCCTCATATTACAGTACACCGCACAAGACCGTAGCAGACTACAGAGAGTGGCCCGTTCAGCCGAACGCACAATTGGAGGGGGGCTATCCACTCTCCAGGGCATTTACAACAAGCGGTGCATGGGCATGGCTAAGAGAATTATCAAAGACTCCAGCCACCCAAACAACTGCCTCTTTGAACTGCTGCGGTCAGGCAAGCGATACCGGAGTCTCATGGCAAGCACAGAGAGACTCAGAAGAAGCTTCTATCCCCAGGCCATGAGGATGCTCAACGAACAATAACACTATGTAACAACCATCAAATGCACTCACAGCACACACATCCACATGCACCCACTCACTTTAAACATACAACTCACTGCAGCACCCACTTTAACCACTTTAGTACACCTAAGCACACTTTATATTGATTGGTAAAGAATTTGCACTACAACCCATACCTCATTACACCTTACTGTAAATTGTACCTAAATTGTACCTCATCCCACTTCTGCTCTGCACTGTATAGTATATTGTATGGTAACTCAGTTACTTCTACTCTACATTGAGCATTGTATATATGTATATACTGAACACTTTTGTCTACGTACTTGACTTCTATTTTATACTTGCTATACTTATTTTATACTTATCTATTTTTGCCTAGCACAGTCTCTGGAGTGTAACAGAAAGAAGCATTTTGTATAAAGGTATTCTGTACTTCTGTATGACAACTAATAAAGAAACTTGAAACTTGAAACTTGAACATCCACAGTCCCCCTCATATTACAGTAGCCAGTTTTTATTTTGGGCTAGCTGTGGTCGGTTTGCCTCCGGGCTATTTTAGCTGACCGTTCATATTTATTTTCCCTGTTTGCTTGTAGATTGTCTCCCCTGTTGTTTGTGCCTTCCCTTCCCAACCCAATCCCTATTTTTTAGTATAGCGTAAGTATAGGCAGCTGAGTTTTAGCCACCCTGCTTGTCAGGACAGTAGGGGAACCCGTCTGGTGAATGGTGGTAGTCTAACTATCCCTAGGCAGTGTCTTTTTATTGTAAAACATCTGTAAAAATTAGTATAGCAGAAAAAGCGAATGTGTTTTCGAGCCCAGACTCTGTGTGTAGTAGTACAGCTTCCCCAGAGGTATAATGTGCTGTAGAAGTGTGGCCTATTGTGTGTTGGCATGCCGTGTATAATAATTAGTAAGTATTTGTATTGAGTGCTCTGCCTCATTATCTTTACCACTGATGCTAAACATCATGCAATCACTATGTCTACTAACCCACGCAGCCAACCTAGCTTAGCGCTAGGTATTGCTAGTCAGGACAGGGTTGCACCCCCCCTCACACTACTGTCACCTGTCCACCAGAGGGCCAACGACAACTTCTCTTCAGCGGGGGAGACCATTGCTGTTTCTCCCGCTCTCCAAGGGACTTTGCCCATTTTTTGTTTAAATAAAGTGTTATTTGTTTCAATCTGTTGGGAACCCACTACAAACTGTTCAGGTTCAATAGCCTCGACTTGTGACAAAACCTTATTTTTGATATATCATGTTTGTTTACATACTGTCCATATTCAATAGACGTTATAGAATGTACCTGAAAATGTGTGTCAATGTTAGTGAAAACTCACTGTGTCATTAAAAGCCCTCTTCATGCTAACATTTTTGTTTTAAATGCAGCACTTGAAAGGAACTTGAAAGGTAATTTTTCCAAGCGTAAAATTGGGCTCAATGGCGCCCTTGGCTCTGTTGTGAATGATTGATAGCTCGGAGGGCAGAACCAAGGTATAACGGAGGTAAACGATTGGCTGAACGTTACACCTCAGACATGTATGAATTGTAAACAGGAAGAAGTTGGGCTCGGCTGGAAAGAAGCTGTATGAAGGAAAAATATAAATCATGCGTTCAAGGCTGTGGTAATTATACACAAATACAGAAAAGAAAGCAAATACATTTTCACAAGCTTCCCAGTTCGCTCAGACCCCGTCCATAACTCTGACCACAGGGCTGGGTAAGTAGAGGTGATTTGATATCAATGTGTGAATTTCAATGGCTTGTATTAGTAATACAGTAATTCAAGATAAAATAAATTATGTAGTGATTTTCAAAAGATGGGTGAAATCCTCTTTCAGTGCCTCCGTGCCTGTTTTCTTAAGCAGTTAGCCTCTGGTATGCGTGCCATTAGCGTTAGCCACGCTTCTAGGCCTATTTTCTTTTGGAAAGAATGAAAAAAAAATAAGTATTTAAACATTTAAAAAGAAAATTTACTAAGAGGTTGGCAGTCGACTACGGCTCCTTTCGACCGATTAGTCGACTATTCAATATAAGTGTTTTTACTGTTTCAATATGAGTGTTTTTACTGTTTCAATATGAGTGTTTTTACTGTTTCAATATGAGTGTCTTTACTATTTTTTAGGGCTGTCCCCGACTAAGGATTTGGATAGTCGACTATGATTGGCCGAAATGTGCCAATATGAGTCTTTTTACTGTTTTTACACTGTTTCAATATGAGTGTTTTTACTGTTTCAATATGAGTGTTTTTACTTTTTCAATATGAGTGTTTTTACTGTTGTAATATGAGTGTTTTTACAGTTTTTACACTGTTTCAATAATAGGTGTTTTTACTGTTTCAATATGAGTGTCTTTACTGTTTTTTAGGGCTGTCCCCGACTAAGGATTTGGATAGTCGACTATGATTGGCCGAAATGTGTCAATAGTCGACTATTAGTCTACCATACATTTTTTTTTTTAAATAAGTATAATGTCAAATCATTCCATTTGGGCTGTGAGAGGCAATTGTTCCACTGATGGATACATCTTGATATTTGTCAGTCTGTGTTCATTAGATGGGTGAAATCCTCTTTCAGTGCCTCCGTGCCTGTTTTCTTAGGCAGTTCTGTTTCGTTAAGGCTTCGCTCAGCACCTAGTTGCATATATCTCGCTTTAGCGTATATACACTGAATAAAAAATTCCACCATGTACCTTTACATGCCAGCATTCATCTGACCACACCCCCATCCGCTTACCTTCATAAGCAGGGGTGGGGCCACACACTCATCTCCTTCTCAAATTTCATCCACAAGGAAGTGCCTGCTATATGCCCACTTGACGTGGAGAAAAATATTTAGGAAGGAGCTAAAGGAACAAGGAGATACGTTGACATCATATCTTTATTTTCTCTCTCACTTTTTTCGAGAAAATACGGCGATATTGTCTTCGTTATTGGAGTGTCGGGAAGATGATTTCTGACCTTCAAACGGCTTTTCGTATTGGGAGCTCACACCGCTGACATGCTCCCCAGCTATAGTCCTCCTTGCTGCGGCTGGATGGGGTTGCCCTCCGGCCACACAGCTGGACTGTGGGAAACAACGACTGTGTGAGAAGCGGTTGTTTCCAGGATGGGGTATGTACTGTTTTGCTTGCGAGCTCTGGTTGTTGTTGATGCTGTGGGGGTTAACTGACAATTTACGAAACGCCGACTCCAGGCTGAGGTCCTCTGCTCGGCTTAAACGGCGGTCGGAGGATCTTGGTCTGACGCCCATGATGGTCAATCTAGTGGGCCGCGACAGGTCCTGGTGATCCCAGGATTCTCGAGCGGATGCTTCTCTGTCCCGTGCAGGCCCCATCTTTCATATACAAATGAAAGTATACCCTAACGAGGAAAAGTGGGCATAGGATCTTCTTTATCGGGAGTTCCATGCTCAAAGGGCCCCGCTGTATGTCTGGATCACCGTTGACAACTGTGTTCTGACATTCTTTTTCTTTTCCCTCTTAGGGGAGGGACTTGGACAGCGGCCTGTCTGAAGTGTGGCTTGTTATGTCGTTGTGTTCAGTTCAGGTGATAGCTGCTTAGCTTGCGTGCTAGTTGTGGCCTACTGTGCAGCTGTTAGCTGCGGCGTTGCTCGCTGTGTTTACCAAGCTAGTAAACGTTAGCTTGTTGCTATCAGTCGATCGGCTGTTAGCTTAATGCTACACTGTTGAACGTTTTCTATGACTATAACATGCCTTAAACACTCTGAATACGACATCATCTTTGACAGAGGATGTTAGTCGAACCTACACCGGAGCCCTGCCAGCGAGGACTGCGTCAAACATGGGGAAACGTAGCGGCTGGGTGGCGCAACAACGTTACCATCGTCGTCAACACAGGGATGCTGTGTTCAACTTCGGTGCCCCGTTAGCCAGATTGCAGTTTGCTTGGCCTGCGTTCAGGGTAGGAAGGTCCCGACCGGACCTTAAACACTTCTTCTTTCCTTCCCTTCTAAATGTTTTGTAATAACGATGTTTTCCAAAACGTGTGTTGCTGCAATACATTGAGGATACGACGCGTGTTGTGTGTGAATTGTCTTATCACTGGTATAGCTTCTCTCTCTATAGAAATCGGGTTGTTGTTTTACATGTGTAAAAATGATCTGGTTAGTTGTGATGAGAACATGTGTGTTCATATAACGTGAACTCACAACTAAGGGGGTTAATTAACCTATAAAGCTATGCTTAGTGACATATGATTGAGGAATGAATTCCTTTCTCAGCCTGTAATGACAATGAACAGTGTGTTCACATATTAACAGGGTTACCTGTTCAACTTGGTCGTATCAAGGGTAAGGAAAGAGGGGTGATCCCCCCGGTTCCCTGGGGCTTCCCCACCCTCCTCTCAGACATGTTGTTTACAATATATTGTGTCACTGTGTTGTGGGGATACGATGTAACCCTCAGCTTGATTGCTGGGGTTGTGCTAACTGCTTGAGAAACTATATTTTCCTAAAGAAAAGATTGTTTGGTCACTTATCGTGTGTGCTTAGCAAGGCCTGTGGCCAATACATAATCGAGGATTCTGTATTCTCTCGTTATGAAAAACGGCGTTCCTCTGTAGAGAGTGTACTTTGCCATTTTTTGTTGTGATAAAGGGTTGTGTGTGTCTTGTGATCTACAACTAGGTTAGGTTGGCCACAGAAGCACATGTGTAAGTCTGGTACTGGGGCTCTTAAAGGGGGCCCTCTCTATTCTGTGTTTTTTCCTTAGTAACAATCAGATAGCAGGTTAGCGCATGAGCTATGTGAAGCTGTTAGATACTTCATGTAGTAGAATATGACTGTGTCATGCTCTATTTGTCATTACATCGTATCATGGGTGTGGGGTCGTAAAGGGGTGAACTGGTAATCCTTTCCTCCCCTTTTCTGATTGGTCAGGGGTTAAAACATCCTGTCCTTCAAGGTTCCTGTCACGTTGCTGTTCGGCACGTCACAGGGTAAGAGGGGGGGGGGGGGGGGAGGGAGTTTCCTGGTCCCACGCCCTGGAAGATTGGGCGTGTGCACCGCAGAAATTCCCCCGCCATAGAGTATGTCACTGTGCGCGTCTCTGTTGGTAAGACTTCCGTGAGTTGTTCAGGTCCATGTTATGGATCTGTTTCAGGGAGTTGTCAGAGCTCCTCCTCACGAAGCTCCTCCTCTGGCCTTCTGTGAGTTCGGACTCTCCTTCCCTGTGAGGGAGCCTCCTCAGAGTTCAGAGCCTCCTCCTCGGATTGTCAAGGTGAGTGGAACTTCAAAAAGGAGTTCTGCTCTATTGTGTGTGTATTCGATTCAATTCCATTATTGAGTGTGTATTGGTTCAGTGCCTCCTCCTCGGAGAGCCCTAACCCAAATATTACATAGCTCAATGTTGCAATATATTCTTTTCAGTCTATACAGCTCGTGTGGGAAGTCTCTCTGGGGATTTCCGTCTCCTCCCTATGGCGAGGGTGGTGGGATGTAAAAATGTAAAAAAAATTTACCCTCAGCTGCGTCACGTGGGATTCATGTCAGTCTGTGTTTCTTTCTTTTATGAATAAAAAGAGGAAGGTACATGAAGCACAACGGCTCCGTGTCGTTCTCCCAGGCGACTTGGAGGAACAATGTTTGGTGTCTTGCTAGACTATCCATTGATGTGTTTGGGTCTCGACGCATACATAGTGCTGGCTCGGTGTGTTTCTGTTAAAGAATCACGCAGGGCCTAAGTGCGCCTTGGTTGCTTGTTAAAACAGCGTTTTTATAGGGCAACTGGGATGGAGTTTTGTCTCTTCCGAGCGCCAGTTTACTAGGTTGTCTCGATGAATTCTCGTTCATATCTGGGGGATGTTAACAGAATAGATCTGAACATAGGTAGAGGGGTCTCACGCCCTTGGGGTGGGCCACTGAGCACGGTCCAAATGGGACCGTCTGGGTGGCGCCCTCTTTTCATGTTTTAGATCGACACGCATACCTACCCCCTCTCCTGGAGTGGGCATGTCGGTGTGGTTAGGACACGGGACTGGTCTGGTCACGCTGGTCCAGGTCAGTTAACCCGTTGTCCGCCGGGGATGCAGATCTGCTGTTCTGGTACCCTGAGGGACTTGTGCTTTTTTCGGGGGAAAAAATGCCGGGTCGGTCCGGGTGTCACAGGGTTAGGCGCTATGGAGACCCTTTGTTGGGTACATGTTGTACTCTGCACTATTGTAATGGCTTACGGCCATACCAACCTGTACACGCCCGATCTCGTCCGATCTCGGAAGCTAAGCAGGTTCGGTCCTGGTTAGTGCTTGGTTGGGAGACCGCCTGGGAATACCAAGTGCGGTGTGCTTAGGGCTGGTTCTCCATTCTTTTCGCTCCTCTCTCACGCGTGGCGAAGAGGGGGCTGTTGGGGTGGTCTTGGACCTCCTCTGGTAACCCTGTGCTTCCCGTGCCGCCGGGCCCGGTCCGAAGTAAAGTTTCATTGATACCGTATGCCTGGGATAACCCTTTTTTCTTGAGGGGTTATAGGAACAACCACCGTCTGTCCCACGAGGGTGGTTGATTCCCTGGTGTGTTGGAGCAGAGTCAACTCCCGGGTTACCCGGTTGAGTGTGCCCCTGCACGTTCATGACGTCTGCCAATCATCAATTTTACACACTGTTTCAATATGCGTGTCTTTACTGTTTCAATATGAGTGTTTTACACATTGTTTCAATATGAGTGTTTTTACTGTTTCAATATAAGTGTTTTACACACTGTTTCAATATGAGTGTCTTTACTGTTTTAATATGAGTGTTTTTACTGTTTCAATATGAGTGTTTTACACATTGTTTCAATATGAGTGTTTTTACTGTTTCAATATGAGTGTTTTACACATTGTTTCAATATGAGTGTTTTTACTGTTTCAATATGAGTGTCTTTACTGTTTCAATATGAGTGGTTTTACTGTTTCAATATGAGAGTTTTACACATTGTTTCAATATGAGTGTTTTTACTGTTTTTTAGGTATTTTTTTTGACTTATCAAAGGCATTTGATACAGTCAATCACAATATCCTCCTGCAGAAGCTCTCACATCTTGGAATAAAAAACAATGCACTGCTATGGTTCACCAGTTACCTTAAAGATAGACATCAGTCTGTATCCTATAATGGGATAAATTCTCCTTTTCTTCCTTTACTTTGCGGTCTGCCCCAAGGTTCAATTATTGGGCCTTTGTTATTTTTGTTATATATCAATGACCTCCCTAACGTCTCAGACAGGCTGTCGAAAATTTTATTTGCAGATGACACGAGTGTATTCTATTCACATAAAGATCCTGATACCATCATTAGGGTCATAAATGAAGAACTTAACAAACTATCAATTTGGTTTAAATGCAACAAATTATCACTAAACATTAAAAAAACGAATTTCATTTTTTTGTGTCTCAAATCTGTGATTTTTAACTCCTCATCTAAAGTAGTGATCAATGACATCCCCATAGCTAGGGTGTGTTCTACACGATTCCTTGGTGTTCTGCTTGATGAATCCCTATCATGGAAACCTCATATCACAGCCATAACTACAAAAATGGCCAATAGTATTGGTATTCTTGGAAAAACACGTCACTTGCTGAGCACCGAGGTTGCCACAATGTTATATTACTCTATGGTTTATCCATATATCAATTAGTGTAATTTAGTTTGGGGTAGTACTCATCAGACCAAACTTGAGCCCATATACCGTCTGCAGAAACGAGCTCTAAAAATAATCAGCTGTGTTCAACGAAGTCATTCTTCTCAGCCTCTATTCCATAAGTTAGGTATAGCCTACTCAGTGTTTATCAAGTGAATCATCTTCAGACTGGTTTATTTGTGCATAGTTCTTTAAACAGAGCCCTTCCCCCTTTTTTTCATGACATGTTTGCCCACAATCACCAAATTCATAATTACCCCACACGTAGTTCCTGTTTGCTTAGACCACCCTTTTCCCGCACTTCCCAATCTCAGTTTTGTTTGCTCTACCGAGGGTCAAAGTTGTGGAACTCTTTGCCTCCACATATTTTGGAATTTTCTTTTCTGAAATTCAAAAGAGCACTGAAATCTCATCTCCACCTAGATCACCAATATTTCCCATATGGACTTCCTTTACAAACTGTGGTCTGATGGCTTGTTGTATTTTGTTATTGTATTTTCGTTTTATTATATATTCTTCCTGTCATTAATTGTTTTCTCTATACCAGAAATCGTATGACATGGGTGCCTGCTTCGGTGTCTATATAGGCCTGCTTGTGTGTGTTTGTTTGTTTGGGTGGGGGGGGGGGGGGGGGGTTATATTTTATCTTGATATAATGTAATTTTGCTTCCTGGTGAATGCCACATGCAAGCCCCTAGAGGGTTTTTAGGCAATTCTCTTGTGGATTATATTGTATTATATATGTAATTGTTTTTATATGTGTAAATAAACAAACAAACAAACAAACAAACAAACAATATGAGTGTTTTACACACTGTTTCAATACAAGTGTTTTAATGTTTCAATATGAGTGTTTTTACTGTTTCAATATGAGAGTTTTTACTGTTTCAATATGAGTGTTTTTACACACAGTTTCAATATGAGTGTTTTTACTGTTTCAATATGGGTGTTTTTACACACTGTTTCAATATGAGTGTTTTTACACACTGTTTCAATATGAGAGTTTTTACTGTTTCAATATGAGTGTTTTTACACACTGTTTTAATATGAGTGTTTTTACTGTTTCAATATGATTGTTTTTACTGTTTCAATATGAGTGTTTTTACTGTTTCAATATGAGTGTTTTTACAGACTGTTTCAATATGAGTGTTTTTACACACTGTTTCAATATGAGTGTTTTTAGACACTGTTTCAATATGAGTGTTTTTACTGTTTCAATATGAGTGTTTTTACTGTTTCAATATGAATGTTTTTACTGTTTCAATATGGGTGTTTTTACTGTTTCAATATGAGTGTTTTTACTGTTTCAATATATATGAGTGTTTTTACTGTTTCAATATGAGTGTTTTTACACACTGTTTCAATATGAGTGTTTTACTGTTTCAATATGAGTGTTTTTACTGTTTCAATATGAATGTTTTTACTGTTTCAATATGAGTGTTTTTACTGTTTCAATATGAGTGTTTTTACTGTTTCAATCATGTTTTTACTGTTTCAATATGAGTGTTTTTACACACTGTTTCAATATGAGTGTTTTTACTGTTTCAATCGTGTTTTTACTGTTTCAATATGAGTGTTTTTACACACAGTTTCAATATGAGTGTTTTTACTGTTTCAATATGAGTGTTTTTACACACTGTTTCAATATGAGTGTTTTTACTGTTTCAATATGAGTGTTTTTACACACTGTTTCAATATGAACGGCAGTGAATGATGTATAAACGTTACATTTGTTGAAGGGACAATCTCTGCTAATCACGAATTAAGAAAACCAGTCTAGACTGGTATGGTCATTTAAAGGTGACATGTACTATAAATGTCATTTTTCAGTCTCTAGCATTGTATTATAGTAATAGGGAGTTCATATCAATGTGTTTTAGTGTCTAAATACCATATTGGCGGATTGCTCTGATTCAGCTCAGCCCCTTTCCTCCTCCAGTAAAATCAGGCCATTTTGATTTGAACGGCTGAGTCACGTCATTCGGGACGCTGGGTAGAGCACAGTGATGTGATTGGCTCTGTGGTTGGAGCTAATGCCCGCCCACATTCTACCTAGACTGACTGAACACAGCGAGTGGAAAACCACTTCCCTCATACTCTGCATGGGGAGAGAAAGAGAGAGAGAGATAGAGAGCACTTGGGGGGGGGGGGGGGTGGGGGACCTGCCGCGCGCCACACACCCACAAATGGGAGATTGAAAGAAAGGAAAAAAAAAAACACAAGCTGCCGCGCGGACTCTCATCACCGAGAGGGAGAGAAAGGAAGAGAGAGGGAGGGAGGGAGAGAGGGGGCCTTGTCAATAACGGCCTGTCTTTTTTTCTCTCTCTCTCTCTCTCTCTCTCCCACCCCCTCCCTCTCTCTCTCCTCTCTCTCTTCTCTCTCTCTCTCTCTCTCTCTAGTAGTAGTAACACATAGTAGCTTTCTACAAAAACCTAGGGGTCCGCAAGGACGACTTCAAGCTGGAAACGGTAACAACAGATGAGGTACTCAATAAACTGAGCGCCCTCCAACCTAACAAGGCCACTGGCCATGACAACATCCCCTCCAAATTCCTCAGAGACTCAGCAGCCGCCATCACACCAATCATCACACACATAATAAACCTCTCCATAAAACAGGGACAGTACGTCCCCAAGGACTTCAAAATTGCGAGGGTGACCCCTCTGCACAAAAAGGGCAGCAAATTAGACCCAGGCAACTACCGCCCTGTTTCTATTCTCACCTCCATCTCGAAAGTCATGGAAAAAATAGTCTACGAACAGGTCGAAAAGTACCTAGCGGAAAAAAAATCTAATCTACGAATTCCAATCTGGCTTCAGAACATCCCACTCCACTGACACATGCCTTCTCTATTTGAATGACCACATCAAACAAGAGGTGGACGCAGGCAAATACTGCGGCATGGTCATGCTGGACCTACAAAAGGCCTTTGACACGGTCAATCACTCCATTCTGATTGACAAGCTAAAAGCAATTGGTTTTGATAGTCTATCAGTGAGCTGGATGCAATCCTACCTTGAGGGGAGGGAACAGATGGTGGAGGGTAAACGGTACCCTATCCCCCCCCCTCACAGTGAGCTGTGGTGTTCCACAAGGAAGCATACTAGGACCGCTACTGTTCCTAATTTATGCAAATGACATGTCGTCAGCTTGTGACTGCAACTTGTTCCTGTTTGCGGACGACTCAGCCCTGCTGGTCTCTGACAAGAACAAGTTACAGGTTGAAAAAAACCCCTCAGGCTCGGAACTAGGCAGAATCTGCATATGGCTCGCTGATAACAAAACTATCATTACACATGGGCAAAACAGAGTCCATTCTCTTCGGTTCAAATAACAAACTCAGCAAGACCGACGGCTTCTCAGTTACAGTGGGTGACAATATTGTCACAAGGAAAGATTGAAATTGACCCTACCTGGGGTCCATCCTAGAGGCTAATCTTCCTGTGACAAAATGGCATCCAATGTAATAAAAAAAAGTCAACCAACGAACTCGATTCTTGTACCCGGAATCTCCTCTCTGGGTAAACAAGAACACGCCTGAAGACTCTGGCAGGAGCACTCATTCAGGGGTACTACGACTATGCTTGCACCTCATGGTACCAAAGCACCTCAAAGGCGCTAAAAACAAAATTACAAACATCTCAAAACAAACTGGTCAGACTACTGCTTGACCTTACTCCTAGAACCCACCTCACCCCTGCCCACTTCGACAACCTAGGATGGCTTAGAGTAGACGACAGAGTACAACAACTTGCAATGGGCCTGGTCTACAAGATACACTACACGACCAAGGTACCCATGTACATGTCAAAATACTTCCCAAAGGTCAGTGAATACCACGATCACAACACCAGAGGGAGCTCCACAAATCATGTCAAACCCAGATTCGGCTCAAATAAGGGACTAAACACGTTTCGCAATTATGCCACATCAATGTGGAACGCCCTACCCAAAGCTGTAAAGGAATGTGGATCACTACCCACTTTCAAAACCTCTCTCAAGGGACACCTACGGGAGACTGCAATTCAACACTGGCCCCTGTAAATATCCTAACCCAATCATCCCAACCCCCTCCAATGTACAGTCATTTACCTAGTAATGGTTTTGTCAATAGTTCAATGTACAATTGTGTTTGTTTGTACAGTGTCTCCTCCCCCCCCCCCTCAATGTACAGTGTTACTTGTTTATACAGTATGCCCCCCGCCCCCCCCCCCCCCCCCCCAACCACCTCCAATGTAAATTACCCAGTATGGTTGTCAATATCCCAATGTACCCCCCCCACCCAACCTCCAAATGTACAGTTTCTACGTCAAATGTATATACTCCCTTTTCTTGACTCCTTCTGTATCACAAACAGTACTGTATTTGCAAATCTGGTATGTCATAAATGTATAGATGTAGCAGTACTGACTATCTGTAATGTCATGTATGTCATATATGTCTATATGAATTGAAAATGGGGGACCCTGATGGAAACAAGACAAACGTCTTTCTCAGGTCTGCATCCCCCTTAACAATTGTATGTATTGAGCCGTACTGTATTGTACCCATTCTGCAATCTGTTTAAATAAAGTTTCATTCATTCATTCATTCACTCTCTCTCTCTCTCTCTCATCTCTCTCTCTCTCTCTCTCTCCCGACCTCTCTCTTCTCTCTCTCTCTCCTTCTCTCTCGTCTCATCTCTCTCTCTCTCTCTCTCTCTTTCTCTCCTCTCTCTCCTCTCTCTCTCTCTCTCTCTCTCTCTCTCTGTGTCTACCAGTGCAGACTGTGTGGACTGACTGTCACTCAAAGTGATTATGGGCGGAGCCAGGCCATAACAGCCTGAAATCTTGAGGCTGAAAAATGTTGGTTTTGAGTACTTGATTAGAAATATAAAACAATGCATTTTTTTGAAAAAAACCTTACAAATGTCTTCAATAGACTAACAGGAATTGTGTAAAGTTGCCCAAATAGTGCTAGGAATAACAGTACATAGCCCCTTCATTTAAGCTTGGGAAATGCATTGTGAAATGTTATAAATGTCATCCATCAGAAAATGTATCTGTTTTAATAATTTCCAGAATAACTGACTTTCATAATTTTTTCTTTGAATTGTCTTTATTATTATTATTATTATTATTATTATTATTATTATTATTATTATTATTATTATTATTATTATTATTATTATTATTATTATTATTATTATTATTATTATTATTATTATTATTATTATTATTATTATTATTATTATTATTATTATTATTATTATTATTATTATTATTATTATTATTATTATTATTATTATTATTTTATTATTATTATTATTATTATTATTATTATTATTCCAGGCTCTGTAAAACACATGTTTCTGGTGTGTCACTGCAGAAAACTAACTAGCAATTCATAACATTATGTTGAGAACTGTCTAATATAGGATTTTATTTAAAAATATTCCTTAAATGCTTTCCGTTTTAGTAAATTTAGTAAAAAAAGAAAAAGACAATATTACAAATAAAACGATGTACCAATCTAAAAAGTTCCTTACTAGTATAACATTTTAAGAATTGGCCAACCGTATGATTTTAACGCACAGAAGAACTCTTTGAAAGAAAACAGCTGACCAAAC
>NW_028174235.1:0-17798 GCF_963971535.1 Notolepis coatsorum
CTCTCCTCCTCTCTCCTCTCTCCCCCCTCCCCTCCTTGCTCCTCCCTCTCTCCTCCTCTCTGTCTCCTCCTCCTCCCTCTCTCCCTCTCCCTCCTCCTCTCTCGCTCTCTCCTCCTCTCTCTCTCTCCTCCTCTCTGTCTCTCCTCCTCTCTCTCTCTCCTCCTCGCTCTCTCTCCTCCTCTCTGTCTCTCCTCCTCTCTGTCTCTCATCCTCTCTGTCTCTCCTCCTCTCTCTCTCTCTCCTCCTCTCTGTCTCTCCTCCTCGCTCTCTCTCCTCCTCTCTGTCTCTCCTCCTCTCTGTCTCTCCTCCTCTCTCTCTCCTCCTCTCTCTCTCTCCTCCTCTCTGTCTCTCTCCTCTCTGTCTCTCCTCCTCTCTCTCTCTCATCCTCTCTGTCTCTCCTCCTCTCTCTCTCTCCTCCTCTCTGTCCTCTCCTCCTCTCTGTCTCTCCTCCTCTCTGTCTCTCCTCCTCTCTGTCTCTCCTCCTCTCTCTCTCTCCTCCTCTCTCTCTCTCCTCCTCTCTGTCTCTCCTCCTCTCTGTCTCTCCTCCTCTCTCTCTCTCCTCCTCTCTCTCTCTCCCTCCTCTCTGTCTCTCCTCCTCGCTGTCTCTCCTCCTCTCTGTCTCTCCTCCTCTCTGTCTCTCCTCCTCTCTGTCTCTCCTCCTCGCTGTCTCTCCTCCTCTCTGTCTCTCCTCCTCTCTGTCTCTCCCTCCTCTCTCTCTCTCCTCCTCGCTCTCTCTCCTCCTCTCTGTCTCTCTCCTCTCTGTCTCTCCTCCTCGCTGTGTCTCCTCCTCTCTGTCTCTCCTCCTCTCTGTCTCTCCTCCTCTCTGTCTCTCCTCCTCTCTGTCCTCTCCTCCTCTCTCTCTCTCCTCCTCTCTGTCTCTCCTCCTCTCTGTCTCTCCTCCTCTCTGTCTCTCCTCCTCGCTCTCTCTCTCTCTCCTCCTCTCTGTCTCTCCTCCTCTCTCTCTCTCCTCCTCTCTGTCTCTCCTCCTCTCTGTCTCTCCTCCTCTCTCTCTCTCCTCCTCTCTGTCTCTCCTCCTCTCTGTCTCTCCTCCTCTCTGTCTCTCCTCCTCGCTCTCTCTCTCTCCTCCTCTCTGTCTCTCCTCCTCTCTCTCTCTCCTCCTCTCTGTCTCTCCTCCTCTCTGTCTCTCCTCCTCTCTGTCTCTCCTCCTCGCTCTCTCTCTCTCCTCCTCTCTCTCTCTCCTCCTCTCTCTCTCTCTCCTCCTCTCTGTCTCTCCTCCTCTCTGTCTCTCCTCCTCGCTCTCTCTCCTCCTCTCTGTCTCTCCTCCTCGCTCTCTCTCCTCCTCGCTCTCTCTCCTCCTCTCTGTCTCTCCTCCTCTCTGTCTCTCCTCCTCGCTCTCTCTCTCTCCTCCTCTCTGTCTCTCCTCCTCTCTGTCTCTCCTCCTCTCTGTCTCTCCTCCTCTCTCTCTCTCCTCCTCTCTCTCTCTCTCTCCTCCTCTCTGTCTCTCCTCCTCTCTGTCTCTCCTCCTCTCTGTCTCTCCTCCTCTCTGTCTCTCCTCCTCGCTGCAGGGAACACGGGAAGAAGAAGAAGCAGGTCCCGGCGATCAGGGTCGGCTTCTTCCAGCTGGTGAGTCATTGTCCCTCGCCGTGTGTTTACCTTGGAATCTGAATCTGTTACTATATCATATCATACATATCATTGTGTAAATGAAGAAAAAGAAAACGATTTGAAAAAAATAAAAAAAACACAGTAACCTTCTTACCATCCTATACTACCATCCTACTAATACGTCTTATGTCTATGCACTCAATACTGCAGCACCCAAGTTTCAGCACTGTTTGAACATTGTTGCTCAGCTAAAAGACTTGTACCCTTCCTGCTGACTTGTCGTACAGAACTTGTAAGTCGCTTTGGATAAAAGCGTTCAGCCAAATGACTAAATGTAAATGTAAATGTACGGAATATGTGACACTTAAAAGGCCACTTCACCAAGAAAACAATGCTGATTTGTTTTGCACATAATCTCACACACATTCAAAATCGAACCCGCTCTAAACTGTTTTATTAAACTAGTCATTTAGTTTGGCTATACCAGTGATGTCTATAACTTATATATTTATCCCAGTAATATGTTTGATGGGTTTGTGTGTGTGTGTGTGTGTGTACATCTAATCATTTCTACAGTATGTGTTTACCTGAATATTTGTGTGTAATGTATGCACATCTAATTATATATTTGTATGTGTGTGATTATGTGCATTCATGCACATTCAATTATATGTTTGAATGTGTATGTGTGCATGCACGTGTGTGCATGTATATCTAATTAATTGTCTGTGTACATGTGTGTGTGTGTGTGTGTGTGTGTGTGTGTGTGTGTACATGTGTGTTAATCTAATCATTTGTATGTGTGTACCTGGATATGTGTGTGCATGCATGCATGCATGTGTATATGTATGCACATTTAATTATATGTTTGTACTTGTACGTGTGCGTACATGTGTGTATGCATGCTTATCTAATTAAATGTGTGCACGTGCACGTGTATGTATGTGTATGTGTGTGTGTGTGTGTGCGTGTGTGTGTGTGTGTGTGTGTGTGTGTGTGTGTGTGCGCGGGTGCGCGCGTGTGTGTGTTCAGTTCCGCTTCGCCAGCTCGCGGGAGGTGCTGATGATGGTGGGGGGCAGCGTGTGCGCGGTGCTGCACGGCTCGGCGCAGCCCCTCATGCTGCTGGTGTTCGGCATGCTCACCGACACGTTCATCGACTACGACATCGAGCTCAACGAGCTGAGCGACGTCAGGAAGGAGTGCGTGAACAACACCATCCAGTGGAGAGAGAACCAGACGGCTCTCTGGAACCAGACGGCCTTGTGGCTGAACCAGTCGACGTTGTTGGGCCTGAACCAGTCGGCGTCGTGGCTGAACCAGTCGGTGTTCCAACCTCTGGAGGGGAGACCCTGTGGGTGAGTAGAGTTTATTGAAGATAAAGTCAAAGACTAAAGTAAAAAAAATTAAATAAACATGTGTTCTGAGTTTGTCACACCGCAGAGAAATATTAGAGATATTAACACTAGCACAGCCGACAAGGGGGCATTTTCAATAAATGTATCCTCGTTACTCGGTCGAGCTCCAGCTCTGTCACTTGACTTCAAAATGACTTCAGGAAAATGTAATTAGAACGTTATTCCATGGAGCAGACGAAAGTCACAGCACTTTGCGAGCATCTATAGCGCAGGGGTGGCCAACCCGTGGCTCGCGAGCCGCATGTGGCTCTTTGCCCGTCAATGTGTGGCTCTTCCATCCAAAAAAATATAGATATATATTTATAATATTTTCAAAAAAAAAAAAAAAAATATGTATGTCACTCAAACCTACATTTAATTGTGGTAAACCTCATATTTTTATATATAGAGGTAATTATATAGTTTACACTGTTTATTTTTCTCATATTTCTCATATAAGCTGTCGGGTCATCTGACCCGTTCCCGGCGGGAATCAGTGACATTTTCTCCATGGCTGTGTGCTAGTGTTAAAGGAACACGCCAACATTTTGGGAAATTAGCTCATCGTCTTCTCCAGAGAGGGACAAGAAGATAGATACCAGTTCCCTCTCTGTGCGTTCAGTAGAAAGGCTGGCTGCATGTTAGCCTAGCTTAGCACAATGAATGGAAGCGGACATGACTGGTTAGCCTTCGGGAGAGGTGTTAGTTGGACAATGCCTAGGCTAACCAGTCATGTCCGCTTCCATTCATTCAAATTTGAACGATTAAGCACGTTAATAATCGGTAGGCAGGATGGCCTAGAGGTAAAGAAGCCGGCCACTAACCAAAAGGTCGCTGGTTTGATCCCCGCCACTGACAGAAGGGCATTGGGTGCTGTCAACTGAAACAGGCCCCACTCGCTATAGCAGGGCCCCGGATTGACAAAGCAAACACACCCTGTGTTGATAAAGCAAACGCGCGCACTGTGCCCATGTCGATAACTGATGTAACAGTGGAAACGCTTGAAAAGGCACCAACACAGGAAGATGTTTACTGACAATGTCTTCACCTTGTAGAAGAAACCTGGCTCCTGACATAAACCGTCATTTGCGTAATGCAAATCTCCAGGGTTTAATTGAGCTGCGTCATGATGAGTTTGGCACAGTAGCTTTCGGCCTTATGTGCAAATTTGCCTAGAACAGTATATTTTCATTGGTTCCCTATTGTGATTCTGGGTGAGGTAGAATATAATGCATCATATCTTCAGAAACCTCAGAATGTGCTGTTGTTAATATAAGATAAGGGCCCCATATTTGATCTTGAAACGGGCTCCTTGAACCTTAAGGCCCCCTGTGCTGGAGGATGTATTCCAGCTATGAGCTGGTGACTGAAGGGTGCCTGGTATTACATCTACGGTGCCCACCATCCTGCCTCAAGTGGCCCTGAGCAAGGCACTGAACTCCAGAACTGCTCCAGGGGCGCTGCACTGCAGGTGACCTGCACTCTGACCTCTCTGATGAAATGCACGTGGGGGACTGTGTATATGTGTAACTAGGAGGGATACAAAAAAAAAAAGACAAATTTAAATGGCCTTGTGTACATTGACAATAAAATTGAATAATCTTCTTCTAATAACGATTATAACACCCTAGCTCAAAACAGCTCATCTGGCTGCTCAGACCATGTCTCAGGATTGTGGGGGCGTGGTCAGACCATGTCTCAGGATTGTTGGGGGCGTGGTCAGACCATGTCTCAGGATTGTGGGGGCGTGGTCAGACCATGTCTCAGGATTGTGGGGGCGTTGTCAGACCATGTCTCAGGATTGTGGGGGCGTGGTCACACCATGTCTCAGGATTGTGGGGGCGTTGTCAGACCATGTCTCAGGATTGTGGGGGTGAGGGCGGTCAGGTGACGTAGCGGAGATTGCGCTCGTCACCAACGCAGGAGCTGCTGGGTTCGAGCCCAGCTCTCTGCGTTGCTACCAGCTTGGCTGGTCGTTCATACTAATACAATTGGCAGTATAGGGGGTGGGAAGCTGGTGGGTGGTAATCTGGCGTTGTGGACAGCGACGCCTTACAGGTCAGGGTCTCGGCGCTTGCTCAGCGGGGCAGGACTTGGTGGAGATAGCGTGCCCTCCCACGTGTTACACTCCACCAATGAGAGTCCTCGCTGCCAAGTGAAAAAAGCGCCACTGGCTTGACGGCAGGGACGTGCACAGGACTTTAGAAAGGCAGGTGCCGAAAAAGTAGAAAAGGGCATCTTTTATAAAATGCAATGCGAGCGCGCACAGCGTGCGAGCACGATTTTTTTGGTTAATACAAGTCTATGGTACATTCAGTTTCACCGATGTCACCAAAACTACATAGTGTCCCTTTAATAACACAATATGCGCTCCAGACCAACAGCTGCGGGCGCGCTGTGTTGAGAGAGCAAGAGAGAGAGAGAGAGAGAGCGAGAGAGAGAGAGAGAGAGCGAGAGAGAGAGAGAGAGAGAGAGAGAGAGAGAGAGAGAGAGAGAGAGAGAGAGAGAGAGAGAGAGAGCGAGAGCGAGAGCGAGAGAGACAGAGAGAGCGAGAGAGAGAGAGAGAGAGCGAGAGAGAGCGAGAGAGAGAGAGCGAGAGCGAGAGAGACAGAGAGAGAGAGAGAGAGAGCGAGAGAGAGAGAGAGAGAGAGAGAGCGAGAGAGAGCGAGAGAGACAGAGAGAGAAAGAGCGAGAGAGAGACCGCATTAACTCACTTGTTAGTTGAAACGTGGTCCAGGTCAGCAGGGCTTGATGAAGTATTATGTCCACTGTCCCACAGGCCACAGTCACAGACTGTTGTCTTGATGTTTATCCACTGTCCAGACTGCATCCAGCCAAATCGCTTATTGTTAGCACTGTAGCTTTGTTGTTGTCAGCACACATTATCTCTTGAGATAAAGCTGGGAACGAGGTTACAGCACACGGGACATTCAGGAAGTCAAAAACTAATAGTGCTTGCCGATTGGTGCTAAGAACAGCAGGGCGGGTACAAGCGGTGTGACGTAATTGGCAGACTCGACTGTCAATCAAAATTATTCTGTTTTCCGTCAGAACGAATCCAGGCTGGAAGGACCTATTATTTACGAGAGGGGTGGCATTTCTCTCTCTTTCTTTACCTAATATTTAGATGCTATCGTGACATCTTTCATTTGGAAGGGCAGGGCAGTATATCTATATGTGCAACAGTAAAAAAAAAAAAAAAAAAGAGGGTGGCATAAAAAGGGCACTTTCTAATGAAAAATGAAAAAGGCAGGTGCCCGGGCACCCCTTCACCCCTATGTGTGCACGTGCCTGCTTGACGGTGCACGTCTCTGAGGAAGCGTGCGTTCGACATCAGGACACTCTTGTACCGACTCGTGGGAGAACATGCGTACAACAACCAGGTAGGGGAGGGGGGGAATTGGCACAACGACTAAATTGGTACGGGGAGAAAATCAGAGAAAAATAGGAGAAAGAGAAGGTAAACAAAAAAAATAATAAAAAAAATAAGGACTCTGGGGGTGTGGTCAGACCATGTCTCATGAGTGTGGGGGCGTGGTCAGACCATGTCTCAGGATCGTGGGGGCGTGGTCATACCATGTCTCATGAGTGTGGGGGCGTGGTCAGATCACGCTCGGTTGACAGCTCCCTTTCAGCTCAAGTGACATTTTATTTTCTATTTAATCACTAAAACATTTAGCTATAAACTAGAGTTGTATCTAGTTTGTATCTAATGCTGGTATCGGTATCGGCGACTACACGTAAATTCTATGCGCCGATACCATATGACGTAATTTATCAACAACACGTGCGGTATCCTCCAGCTGAGAGTGAGCATTATAAAACAAACGTGTTTTTAATCGACCGTGAATTAAAGTGTCAATGCTGTTTGTCATTTTAACAGCAGATACTTTATTAAATGCCATCGTCCCGACAGAGCGGTGTTGACGGGGAGCTCTGATTTATTCGCTTGCTGGTGTTATTAGCATTAGCTGAAGAGCTACCTGAAAAGCTAGTTTTAGCTTAACGTTACCTTGGCTAAAGTTGGAGCTATTCATAATCCAGCAATAATGGCTGCAGACATGCAAGCAAAGTACAGCAAGTTGGCAAAGGAGTATTCCAAGGTAAATCACTTTTTCACCAGTAACGTTACATTGTTTGTCTTTCCATCTAGCTCGTGTTAACTGGCTAACCTAAGTGCCGTCACCTCTCCCACACATGCACGCAATTAATGACAATGCGGACGGGACAGCCATACCGGTGACAATGTTTAGCTGAAAAAATGGTATCGGAACATCTCTACTATAAACTACTAAATCTATCAAATGGATACTTGGTTAGAAAGCTTGACTAATCGACTAACTAGCAAACTATGTTAGACCACCCAAATCTATGGCACTAATCGTTTTAGCATTTTCTATTCACAACAGTTAGTATTACCTTTGCTACATTTCTGTGTGAAAAGGGCTACAGTACTGACCAGGGGCGGATTTAGGATTGTAGGAGATCCGGGGCTTAGCCCAGATAGGTGCCCGCGATAGCGGGCACGGATTTCTTTTACTTCGACACCACAATTTTTAACTTATACCACCACCTTGAAAGTGTTAATATGCGTCTTTGTTTACGGTTTGATTATCACTGATACAAAGTAAAATAGTGCAGTGCAATAAAATAGTTAGTAAAATAGAATAAAATAATGCAATAGTGCATTGCAATAAAATAGTTATCATCGTATTTTTTCAGGAGGCCGGTAAGGAGTGCATTACAGTAGTCGAGTTGGCTTGAGATAAAGGCATGGATCTGGTTTTCAGCGTCCTTTTGATTTATAAATGGCCGTACTATGTTTCTAAGGTGGAAAAATTAAGTTTTTGTCAACTTGTTGATTGTGATTATTATCATTTTTTTTTTTTTTTTTTTAAATAGATTCTGGGCTTTTCAGAAAACATTCGGGGCTTGAGCCCAAGTAGCCACCCCCTAGCCCCGCCCCTGGTACTGACACACTGTGGGCTGAGCTAAATTAATCCATTCATTGAGAGCGGGGGAATGTGACGGCGAGGCTTGTTTATTGTTGTGCACCACGAGAAACACACCAACGTCAAAACAATAGTTCAGCACATTGGTTCCACGTAAACAGACCTTTCCCCCGGTCGCTCTCGCCCCCCTGTCATGCCTCTGCGTGCCACATCTTTTTTTTTTAAATACAGAGGTCTTCATCCTCAGAAATGTAATTCTTTTGTAAGCTATGTTCTGAGGACTAGGACATATTGCAGTGTATTTCTGAGTTTATTTCTTATCAAATAAATATATATATCACTCTGAGAAACCCATAGACTACACTACGTCTACTACATTCCACCAGGGGGTCAGACTAAGGTAGGTGTCATAAGTCACTAAGGCTGTGTTTTTAAGGTGATGCATCACATTCACACTTAAAATAACTTTGACTTTACACCTGCATTTAAATGGGATGTCCAAAATATATATCAATATGGAAATACAGTTCCTTGTAGTAATATTGGCACCGTAAATATGAACAAAAATTAAATGTTCTTTTTATAAATGTCATTGTTGTTTACCAGCTTGATTTTACACTCAGAATATGAGAGTAATTGAACCTTCAATCAAGTTAGAATTGTTCAATATTTTTTTTCTTCAATCAAGAAATTATATTTTCTCTGAAAAACATGCATGTCATAATCATAAACATCCGAGAAATTGTCATGAACAAAATCAAATAGATATAGTATATATTCTGATTACGATTTAAAGTTCATGTTTTTGGGAACTTATTTAAATCTTTTAATTAAAAATGAAGGTTCGAACGCAGTGGTGCAGTCGTAATATGGGAACTGGTAACACGCCACGCCACGTGCATGCGCACAGAACTGATTTATACACACACACACACGCACGCACATGTGATCTGGTAACACTGCGTGTAACCGCGTGTGACCACGACTGCACCACTGCTCGAACGTCGAAGAACCCTGACGAAGTTTGAATCCCAAAAACAGGCTTCGGGGACAGCCTTACCAAACATATTTATATTATTCAAATGGTACTCAAACATGTTCCGTTGTGATGTCACAGTATGATGTCATAATAGAACATTCTAGAACATTTGTGATGTCACAGTATGATGTCATAATAGAACATTCTAGAACATTTGTGATTTCACAGTATGATGTCATAATATACATTCTAGAACATTTGTGATGTCACAGTATGATGTCATAATAGGACATTCTAGAACATTTGTGATGTCACAGTATGATGTCATAATATACATTCTAGGACATTTGTGATGTCACAGTATGCTGTCATAATAGAACATTCTAGAACATTTGTGATGTCACAGTATGATGTCATAATAGAACATTCTAGAACATTTGTGTTCTATATATTCAACAGAACCTGCTCTATCTCAGATCTCAGTAGACAAGTGAATATATCACTTGTTGTTTCCGGCTACTTGTCTGTAAGCTTGAATATATACTGTATTTTCCGCATTTTGAAACAGGACTGAAGATATCAACTGTTAAACAACATAGATTGAAACCTGCATTTCTCAAACATGCTTAGCCTTCGAAAGATGCCACTGGATGTATGTCAAGTCAACAACATCTGGGACCTTCTCAAGAATGCCATCCAGGAGATCCAGAGGAAGAGCAACAGCGGGCTGAGCTTGGTGGAGCTGTACAGGAACGCCTACATCATGGTGCTACACAAGCACGGCGAGAAGCTCTACACGGGCCTGCGGGAGGTGGTCACCGAGCACCTCAGCAACAAAGTACGAGAAGATGTCCTCAACTCTCTAAACAATAACTTTCTCCAAACACTGAATCAAGCCTGGATCGACCATCAGACTGCCATGGTGATGATCAGAGATATCCTCGGGTACATGGACTGTATCTATGTGCAGCAGAACAACGTGGATGACGTCTACAACCTGGGCCTCATCATCTTCCGGGACCAGGTGGTGCGATACGGCTGCGTCCGGGACCACCTGCTGGACATGATCGCCTGCGAGAGGAAGGGAGAGGTGGTGGACAGGGGAGCGATCAGGAACGCATGCCAGATGCTCATGATCCTGGGCCTGGAGGGCAGGTCGGTCTACGAGGAGGACTTAGAGGGCCCCTTCCTCGAGATGTCGGCCGAATTCTTCCAGATGGCTTTAACAGTCCTTAAAGCTTGAAATTCCCCCCCGTTACAGAGTTTAAAACCTTTATCTCCAACCTTTGTCAATCAAGTTGTACATGTTTTAATTTAATTTGTCATCCTTCCATCACAAATGTTCTAGAATGTTCTATTATGACACCATACTGGGACATCACGAATGTTCTATTATGACATCATACTGTGACATCACAAATGTTCTAGAATGTTCTATTATGACATACCGTGACATCACAAATGTTCTAGAATGTTCTATTATGACATCATACTGTGACATCACAAATGTTCAATTTGAATAAAGTGATTAATCTGATTAAATTAGTATTTTTTTCTTTTATTAAGTGGGCATTCATTATTTAGTATTTCCTGCCAACAAAGCAGAGACAAACGGCCCTCAATACATTTGAATGGGACATTTAGATTAGATTAGATTCAAATCTATTGTCGTCATACAGCACAAGTACAGTACAACGGAAATAAGTTGGCATCTAACCAGAGTGCAGGGTAACAGTATTAAAGGGCATTAACAATATACAGTACTCAACAACACACATACAATACACAAGTGATCATATGGAATATATACTGTATCGAAGCTATTGAGTAAATATGCTAATCTGTATGTACAATATTATTATGCACAGTGATATAAATGACACTATATAAATATAGAGTATACATACATTATGGTAGTAAGCCATACTCGCCATAAGAGTAGGTATGGGATATCAGATATAGATATAGTACATCCAACATGAACAGTGCACAGAGTGGATATTTATACAGGTATGTAAAGAGGAATATATGTAGATATATGCATACAGATATAGATAAATACATACTGTAATACAGTATATTGTACATGGCTATCATACAGTGTTATATGGTAGACTATATGAGGTAGGTAGGTATGAATACAGTGTAAGGCACTTTATGATGTACAGTGGATATGCAAACACAGTGTGCGATATGTAGTTGACTTCTGGGTATTATTCTGAGGCCTAGAAAGCAGATAAACAGCTATTACCTTTTTTATTTTTAAACAGTGTTTTTGTTCATTATCTATACGTAGGATGCCAATATGTCTCCAGGGCGCTGTGTATGGATCTTCATCTCAAGTTGTCCATTATTATTCATAGCGAGTTTCAATTTGATGCCAAAAACCTTTTATATAGTGTATGTTGTGAGATGAGAAGCTTAACTTTATTCTCCCCTAGTTCTTCAGAAGTGTTGGCAGATATGTATATGGTTGTGCTCATTTGAGTACCTCTGACGAAGAACCATATAACTCTAACTTTATTATTTGTTGTGTTCGTTCAGGGTTAAAGACAGTTTATTGTTTATTGTTTATTGTTTAAAAGGATCCCCATTAGCTGTCACCTAAGTGGCAAGCTAGTCTTCCTGGGGTCCACACAGAAAGACAACAGAAAACACAAAACATAACAACATGAGATACATATGACAATCACAATTAACAATGATAATCTAAAAACAGTAAAACATTGTAGACATCATTATCAACATCAGAATATTTTGCTCACATATTTAAGTAGTGCATTCTCAGGTGGTATTTGAAAGACACTTTACTATTCAATTTACTTATGTTCAGTGGGCAGTTATTCCAATGATTGATGGCACGATAAACAACAGTCCTCTTTAAAGCATTTGATTTTGGACGCGGTAACATAATCTGTCCATTATCAGCTGACCTAGTAAAATAAGAATGAACCTGACTGCATCTGACAATTTGTTTGTATAAGAAAACAGGTTGAGACGAAAAGGCAGTGTTCCTGAAAAATTTAACTGTGTTGAAAACCAGCCTATTATCTACCGTTAACCATGAGAGTTGCCGGTGCATAGTGATGGTGTTTGTTCTCATGGAACAATGTAAAACTAACCTTGCAGCTCTGTTCTGGGCAGTTTGCAATTTCTTTAGTTGACCTTTGGATGCAGAGGACCATACGGTGCACAATAATCTAGGTGACATAAAATTTAAGATTTCGCCACCTGTCCCACAATATATGTAGGGACATAAGAAAGACATTTCCTCAGCATGGAGATACCACTCCCCATCTTCTTCACTATGGTATCAATGTGTTCAGTAGAGGTTGAGTGTACTTTCTGGTGACATATCACATTCATACTCTCAACAGCTCTCTACAACTGCAAAAACACGGCAAAAACTATTTAAAAACGGATTTATATGGTTCTTAAAAGGGTTAATTTGTGATTCTGTGCCAACTCATCTTCAGGATTCTGGACATCGAATATGAGATGACCAACTTTGCCTACTATTATGTTGGCATTGGAACTGCTGTATTCATGCTGGGGTACTTTCAGGTCAGTCCAAACATTTTATTATGCTTATACAACACAAAAGCTGACGAACCATGCTTGTTTTGGTCTTAGTATAGTAAGAACAGTGTGTACCGACTACAGCGCTTCCCACAAATTCTCAGGTTATTTTGTAGTGCTGGCAAGCTGGGTCTGGCGATACACACAGTCAAGCAGTGGAAGGAACTGTGACAGACACATAACTAGAAATGTGTGATCAGTAGAGAGCAAATCTCCACTAGGCAGTAGCCACCCATTTATTTTCTAGTAGCCTACACGTTAGGCAGGGCTTAAGTGTCAGGGGCGGGGCAAACATAGACCAATGAAAGCCGATCTCCACCAGTATTCATATTACACTATTACATACTATTACTTAACCTGTGCAGTATCGCCCTCTTGTGTACAAAATGTATAACTTCCTGAATATGTATTTCAATTGACAATGATGGAAATTTATTAAAATAACATACTTGTCGTTGACCGATGTGGGCACTGGCAGTTTGATCCACCACAGACTTTTAGTTGGCGAGCTATGCTGAGCACACACACACATTTGAATACTTTATTTGGTTCCACAAATTATATTACATAAACAGGGAATCAAATGTATCGTGGCCAAGCAGCACTGAACACTTAAGGGTACACATAGCACCTCCTTCTCCACGCGGCTAAGCTGCCAATTATAGCTGAGACAGAGCAATATTTGGCAATTTGACACACACACACACGCACGCACTCACTCACTCACTCACTCACTCACTCACTCACTCACTCACTCACTCACTCACTCACTCACTCACTCACTCACTCACTCACTCACTCACTCACTCACTCACTCACTCACTCACTCACTCACTCACTCACTCACTCACTCACTCACTCACTCACTCACTCACTCACTGAAATGATTTGTGGTGGAGCTGTTTGATGTTGATACTGTGCTGGTTCGGTAGATCTCCCTGTGGGTGTCGTCTGCCGCCAGGCAGGTCCAGATCATCAGGAAGATGTACTTCAGCAAAGTGATGAGGATGGAGATCGGCTGGTTCGACTGCAACTCCGTAGGAGAGCTCAACACCCGCATGTCCGAGTGAGTTGTAGGGGACAAACAAATAGTGTATTTTTCTCATTGGGTGATTATGTGCTCGGACTTTACGATTCGGGACCTTCGACCCGACGCCGGTGTGATTCGAATTTTGAGAAGTGAGCGCGTTCCAATGATGATGTCAAAACGAATGGCAACTGGTCATTCTCACGCCTACACAGAGAGTTGGACGACGTTCCACTAACAAACGCTGCCGCCTAAACAGGAAGTAAACTAACTGGTGCTACCTTTGCTCATATATTATTGTTCCACCCGTATTATTTATTAACGAGTTATTGAGTCATATGAGAATAATTACATTTCATGGCGTCTGTGCAGCCTTGTTTATTCACTGTGTCCATGGAAAAACGACCATAAACATAAAGGTAGGCTTCCTGCGCACTTGACACTTTTTTCAATCTAATTTGGTAGCGGATATCCCAATTTGGTACAAATCTTTCCCCTATTGGACCGAGGTGTTTTGGAGGCTGAGGCGTACAGGCGTGGAGGCAGCTCTGGTCAATGGAAGCTCTGGAGGTCTAGAATTCTGTGGGACCATTTTGGGGGGAAAACCTCACACCTCAAAGGGGTAACTGCACTTGGAGTCAAAGGAGGGTGATTGTTCAGCATACAGTAGCTGTACGGTTTGAGTGTCTCTCACTGCTCCGCTCAGGCAAAATGTTATATACAATGTTGGAAAGAGGAGAGGAGAATGGAAGACTTCTAATAATACCTTTATTTCTCTACTCTAATATCAGGCAGCTGTGTTCCACTGAATATCAAATCTCACTTAGCCAAGTTTTTGAGATTCCAGTCATTGCCATCAAGGGTCCTCATTTTAGTATGGACTGGAATTTGGTTGCATAACCCATATAACTCTGTATGATGTATAACTCTGTATGATATGACAATAATGCTGTATATACCGTATATATATTTTGTATCTTACCGTATGTACTATCCACATGTGTCTGTACATACCTGCATATACTGTAATCATTTTATAATTCTGTACATTGTATTACTTACTTTCGTTGTATTGTACTGTGCTGTATAATGACAATACATTTTAATCGAATCAAATCAAATAGAATCTAATCTAATCTAATCTAATAATGCCACATTAAAGTTTAACCAATAATATTTATATACCCAACAATCGACATTACTTGCATGCAAATTAGCTCCTAAAACTTGTTACATATTTGCCATAATACAGCATGTGTTGTTTATTCAACCTGTGTTTCACACAGTGATATCAACAAGATCAACGACGCCATTGCGGACCAAGTTAGCATCTTCATACAGCGCTTCACCACCTTTGTGTGTGGCTTTGGACTGGGCTTCGTCAAAGGGTGGAAGCTCACCCTCGTCATCATCGCAGCTAGTCCGCTGATTGGTGTAGGGGCTGCTCTTATGGCTCTGGTGAGTCAGACAAGTGGCTTCTGGATGTGTTCTGTTCTGTTCTGTTCTGTTCTGTTCTGTTCTGTTCTGTTCTGTTCTGTTCTGTTCTGTTCTGTTCTGTTCTGTTCTGTTCTGATCTGTTCTGATCTGTTCTGTTCAGTTCTGTTCTGTTCTGTTCTGTTCTGTTCTGTTCTGTTCTGTTCTGTTCTGTTCTGTTCTGTTCTGATCTGATCTGTTCTGTTCTGTTCTGTTCTGTTCTGTTCAGTTCTGTTCTGTTCTGTTCTGTTCTGTGTCTGTTCTGTTCTGTTCTGTTCTGTTCTGTTTTGTTCTGTTCTGTTCTCCTCCTCTCCTCTCCTCTCCTCCCCTCTCCTCTCCTCTCCTCTCCTCTCCTCTCCTCTCCTCTCCTCTCCTCTCCTCTCCTCTCCTCTCCTCTCCTCTCTCTCTCCTCTCTCTCCTCTCCTCTCCTCTCCTCTCCTCTCTCCTCTCCTCTCCTCTCCTCTCCTCTCCTCTCCTCTCCTCTCCTCTCCTCTCTCCTCTCCTCTCCTCTCCTCTCCTCTCCTCTCCTCTCCTCTCCTCTCCTCTCCTCTCCTCTCCTCTCCTCTCCTCTCCATCAGCCATGTGTCCATTTCCAGATAATCAGTATAAACCCCCTCTCAGTGCTTCTCTCTCTGGTTGTCCTCTGGTGTAGTTTGTGGCTAAACTGACGGGCATGGAGCTCCAGGCTTACGCCCAGGCTGGGGCTGTGGCTGACGAGGTCCTGTCCGCCATCAGGACCGTGGCTGCTTTCGGCGGAGAGATGAAAGAAGTAGAAAGGTAAAATAAAATAAAATCAGTTTATTCTCCAGGTACAAAGAATGTACAGGAATGGGTCTTGGTGGCATTTGTGCACAGAACAACACACGGCACATCACAACACATACTGTATGTACACCCATGCCACAAGGACAGTAGGACCTCACAATACAGTGCAAGACATGGACTATTGATGTGGAATAATCTGACCAGGTTATTCATGCAGGCGGACAACAGAGTCTTTGATGAAGGATATAGAGGTTACTGACAGAATGATTACATTACAGATTTGATGTACAGAGATGTCTAATGTAGAGATAAATATGATTGGGAATGATGTAGAGATATACGTGAAGGCTGTGTGTGTGTGTGTGGGCGTGCGCATGCGTGTGGGTGTGTGTGTGTGTGTGTGTTTTTGATTGATTGATTGATTGATTGATTGAAAACTTTATTAACAGATTGCAGAATGGGTACAGTACAGTACAGCTCAATACATACAATTGTTAAGGGGATGCAGACCAGAGAAAGACTTTCGTCTTGTTTACATCAGGGTCCCCCATTTTCAATTCATCATAACATACACGACATACAGATAGACAGTACTGCTACATCTATACATTTATGACATACCAGATTATATTGTATATACATTTGACGTAGAAACTGTACATTGGAGGAGGTTGGGTAGGTGGGGTGGGGTTGGGTGGGGGGGACGGGGACTGTACATTAGAGGGGGGGGGGGGGGGGGGGGGGGGGGTTGGGTAGGGGTGGGTTGGGCACACTGTACACTGTACATTGGAATACTGACAAAGCCATACATGGTAATTTACTACAACTGGGTTAGGACATTTGTAGGAGCCAGTTTCGAATTGCAGTCTCCCGTAGGTGTTCTTTGAGAGTGTTTTTGTGTGGGTGGGTGTTTGAAAGAGAGAGTAGTATAGATACTATGAGAAGGCTGTGAGTACAAGTTGAAGGTTATGTGTAGAGAGAGAGCGACAGGGAGTGTACTGTAGATAGATATGTTTGGGAGTGAAGGCTACGTGTATGTGATTGTGATTGTGATTGTGCATGTGTGTGTTTTTGTGTGCATGTGGGATAGTAAAAGAGACAGAGAGAGGGAGAGATAGTAGGCCTCATTCATGAAGCGATATAAGAAGATATTTTGTTCTTAACTAGCATTTCCTCTTATTTTGTTCTTACCTGGAATTCAGCAATGTTTTCTTATTGTTGCTTTTCTCTCAGGCATGACCAAATTCTAAGAGTGGTCGAGAGCACTCTTACCCAGATAAGAAACTCTTACCCAGATGAGAAACATTTAAAAAAAAAAAGCCTACCATTCATAATAATAATCAGATTTATATAGCGCTTTTCCTAATGCTCAAAGACACTTTACAAAACAAACAATATAATACAATACAGTTTTAGTAGATAAAATAAAGAAATATATATAAAAAGGTGAGAGAGGAAGGAGTTCATGGGTTGAAAGCAAACCATTGGTCAATTGCCCCCAAATACCCCCAAATACGACTTTATAAACCCAGAACTTTTCAATAATAATAATAATAATAATTATTATTATAACTCATTGCATGCGTTCTGCTTCTGAAATGGATTATATATTGCTGTTAGAACAGTTAGATGCTGGCTGCCCAGGCCGTACGCATAGAACACATATTTACAACCTCTCCTCTCTCCTCCCCTCTCTCCTCTCCTCTCCTCTCCTCTCCTCTCCTCTCCTCTCCTCTCCTCTCCTCTCCTCTCCTCTCCTCTCCTCTCCTCTCCTCTCCTCTCCTCCCTCTCTCTCTCCTCTCCTCTCCTCTCCTCTCCTCTCCTCTCCTCTCCTCTCCTCTCCTCTCCTCTCCTCTCCTCCCTCTCCTCTCCTCTCCTCTCCCTCTCCTCTCTCTCCTCCTCCCTCTCCTCTCCTCTCTTCTCTTCTCTGCTCCACACCTACAAGTTCTGAGCGCACTCAGGGTTTTATGAATGTTCAGCGTTATGAGGGGGCAACAGTGGCTCAGGAGGTAGAGCAGTCCTCTGGTAATCCGGAGGCTCCCGGTTCGATCCCCGCTCCTCCC
>NW_028174234.1:0-12397 GCF_963971535.1 Notolepis coatsorum
TAACTGCTCCCGATGAGCAGGTTGGCGCCTTCTTGCGTGGGTCACCTCCGATGTCTGCGTGTGAATGTGTGAGTGAACTGGGGTGAATGTGAGGCATCAGTTGTAAAAACGCTTTGCATAATAGCTGTCGTATGAATGCAGTCCATTTACCAGATCACGTACAGTATAGGCTGCCAAGCTCACGTGCTATGCAGACATTGTCCTCATGTATCACAGCAGCGTGTAGCTAAGACCACCTGAAGTGAGGTGTGGTCGAGACCGAGACTGTATGGGTGTGAGATCGATAGAGATGACACTACATTTGTGTACTTGACTGGTCTTGAAATTAAATTCAGAGTCTCTGCGCTGGTCCGAGGCAGAGTCAAGACCTTCCGAGAAGAGTGTAACACTCGAGCTCGATATTATTTGACGAACAACGCCACTGACCCTTCGCTGCCGGCCATGTGCCCTTCCTGCTGACTTGTTGTTCACAAGCTGTGAGTCGCTTTGGATAAAAGTGTCAGCTAAATGACAGAATTGTAAATTGTCTCGAGTACTACAACACTTTATCGAGGTGGTGGTTTATTAGCAACGATGCGACGGCCCTGATGCTGGCGGCTTGGGGAGGAGGCACATGGGCAGGTGCGCTCAGCGGGGATTGGATGAGGGAAGGGAAAGGAAAGAGGACCTTTTACAAGAGCAGCTAATCTATAACCATTAGAGTAGCCTCTGAAGAGGACCTTTCACAAGAGCGCTGGTCTCTATCCGTTAGAGTAGCCTCTGAAGAGGACCTTTCACAAGAGCGCTGGTCTCTATCCGTTAGAGTAGCCTCTGAAGAGGACCTTTTACAAGAGCGCTGGTCTCTATCCGTTAGAGTAGCCTCTGAAAGAGGACCTTTTACAAGAGCGCTGGTCTCTAACCGTTAGAGTAGCCTCTGAAAGAGGACCTTTCACAAGAGCGCTGGTCTCTATCCGTTAGAGTAGCCTCTGAAGAGGACCTTTCACAAGAACGCTGGTCTCTATCCGTTAGATTAGCCTCTGAAGAGGACCTTTCACAAGAGCGCTGGTCTCTATCCGTTAGAGTAGCCTCTGAAGAGGACCTTTCACAAGAACGCTGGTCTCTATCCGTTAGATTAGCCTCTGAAAGAGGACCTTTCACAAGAGCGCTGGTCTCTATCCGTTAGAGTAGCCTCTGAAAGAGGACCTTTCACAAGAACGCTGGTCTCTATCCGTTAGAGTAGCCTCTGAAAGAAGACCTTTCACAAGAGCGCTGGTCTCTATCCGTTAGAGTAGCCTCTGAAAGAAGACCTTTCACAAGAACGCTGGTCTCTAACCGTTAGAGTAGCCTCTGAAGAGGACCTTTCACAAGAGCACTGGTCTCTATCCGTTAGAGTAGCCTCTGAAGAGGACCTTTCACTTGAGCACTGGTCTCTATCCGTTAGAGTAGCCTCTGAAGAGGACCTTTCACAAGAGCACTGGTCTCTAACCGTTAGAGTAGCCTCTGAAAGAGGACCTTTCACAAGAGCGCTGATCTCTATCCGTTAGAGTAGCCTCTGAAAGAGGACCTTTCACCAGAGCACTGTCTCTAACCGTTAGAGTAGCTTCTGAAAGAGGACCTTTCACAAGAGCACTGGTCTCTATCCGTTAGAGTAGCCTCTGAAGAGGACCTTTCACAAGAACGCTGGTCTCTATCCGTTAGATTAGCCTCTGAAAGAGGACCTTTCACAAGAACGCTGGTCTCTATCTGTTAGAGTAGCCTCTGAAAGAGGACCTTTCACAAGAACGCTGGTCTCTATCCGTTAGAGTAGCCTCTGAAAGAGGACCTTTCACAAGAACGCTGGTCTCTATCCGTTAGAGTAGCCTCTGAAAGAGGACCTTTCACAAGAACGCTGGTCTCTATCCGTTAGAGCCTCTGAAAGAGGACCTTTCACAAGAACGCTGGTCTCTATCCGTTAGAGTAGCCTCTGAAAGAGGACCTTTTACAAGAGCGCTGGTCTCTATCCGTTAGAGTAGCCTCTGAAAGAGAACCTTTTACAAGAGCGCTGGTCTCTAACCGTTAGAGTAGCCTCTGAAAGAGGACATTTTACAAGAACGCTGGTCTCTATCCGTTAGAGTGGCCTCTGAAAGAGGACCTTTTACAAGAACACTGGTCTCTATCCGTTAGAGTAGCCTCTGAAAGAGGACCTTTCACAAGAGCCCTGGTCTCTACTCCACCACGCCACTCGTGGTGTTTAAAGAAAAAAAAACGACTCATCATTTAATTGATGGTTACTGAGGTAAATGTGATCATCATTACCGTGATATAGATTTCAGGTCATATCGGCCAGGCTTACTTCATAACACCCACATAATATATATGTCGCAACGTCTCGTGTCTTTCTCAGAGATACACAAGACAACTCACCACCACCACATCTAATTACCTCCGCTAACACCGCGGCCCGCGTTCGGCTGGCGTGTGAGACCGAGCGACGTAGATTAGCTCGCCGCGCCCCGTGTCCGCGCTCCACCTCCGGGAGGCAAATCCGGCCGAGGCGCTGCCTCCCAATCAGCCCGGGAGATAATGAAGGTGCATTGTGTTTGATTCATCGCTGCTTGAGGAGATTGAATAGCATGCCGCTCGCGTCCCGGCTGATTACTGAAGGGAGCTTGAACCGGCGCCAGATAATGAAAGCGCATTGTGCGAGGCGGAGTCTTGCCTTGTGTAAAGAGGTCTGTCTCCATAAAAGAGACGCTGCTTAAGGAGGGGGCGGGGGGGGGGGGGGGGGGGGGGGGTTCTAGGGGGGTGTGGGGTGGGGGGGGGGGGGGGGGGGTGGGGGGAGTGGGGTGTGGTGAGAGAGATCTGTTGAGCTATTGTGCTGTCCGCTCTTCACTCTCTCTCATCTTAATGTTTGATGTGCTTTCATGTAGCCTGCTGCTCCCCAATCAGAGGGAATGGTGTGTGTGTGTGTGTGTGTGTTAGTTAGTGTGTGTGTGTGTGTGTGTGTGTTAGTTAGTTAGTGTGTGTGTGTGTGTGTGTGTGTGTGTGTGTGTGTTAGCGTGTGTGTGTGTGTATGCATGTGCACTCGAGCATGTGTGTATACAGTAATTGCATGTATGGTGTGCACTCAGGAGGAGTGAGTGTGGTGTGTGTGTGTGTGTGTGTGTAAGCAGCGAAGGGAGAGTGCCTCTGTGTGTGTGTGTGCGTAGTCATTTAATGCGCGGTTTGCACTGTGTGTCGGTGTGTATGTGTGTATACTCTAATTGCATGCGTGGTGTGTGTGTGCGTCTGTATGGCATGTGTGTGTAAGCAGCGGAGGGAGAGTGTGCGTGCGTGTGTGTGTGTTTGCGGTAATTGCATGCGTGGTGTGCACTCAGGAGTGTCTGTGTGGTGTGTGTGTGTGTGTGCGTGTGTGTGTGTGTGTGTGCGTGTGTGTGTGTGTGCGCGTGTGTGTGTGTGTGTGTGTGTGTGTGTGTGTGTGTGTGTGTGTGCGTGTGCGTGCGTGCGTGCGTGCGTGCGTGCGTGCGTGCGTGCGTGCGTGCGTGCGTGCGTGCGTGCGTGCGTGCGTGCGTGCGTGTGTGTGTGTAAACAGCGGAGTGTGCTTGTATCAATGCACCCTGTTTCTGGGTCAGTGTCTGAAAGCAGCAGTGATCATGATTCACACAGGATGATATTAGGGTTCCAGGCGGTGGGGAGTCACCGGGTTCTGTGTCTGTGTGAAGTCACCGCGGCACGGCGCAGCCCGGGGGTGAAACAGGTGAACGCTCAGACGTGCCACGGAGGCGGAGTGGGCGACCCGAGCGGTAATTGGCGGCCGAACAGATGGAATGCTGGGGGTAGAGGAGCGTGCGTGAGGGGCACACGGTGATGATGTCCTGGCACACTCGCCGTAGCACAGTGTTCCTGGAACCCCCTCCCGGAGACAGATGGGGTGTGCCACACAATGTCCCGCCAACCTTTCTACCTGAAAAGCCCCCTAAATGGATGGCCTTACTGTCACACGCTGACGACTGGACCGTATCCTGTGCCAATAGTCTATATTTGGTCCAAGATGTCACTTAGTCATCCTGAGCCACAGACGGGGCGTCGCTTGGCCCCGCCCGGGGGGTGCTGCTCCGTGCTTTCAAACGACCTCTCCGGTGGGTCTTACTCTCCGCCGCTTGTCCTGAAATGACCGTGGGCATTAGAGATGGTAATTACGGCTCTTCGAAAAAGGGAGACGGATCTTTTGGCTCCTTTTTTCCTTTTTTCCAAGAGCCGTTCGAAAGGAACGGTTTACTTGGTTTATCAGACTTCAATCTGAATCTGTTCAGTTTATCTACAGAATAAGCACTAGGATGATGAGAGGATGAGGATTTGGATCAAAGGTAGATATTTAAAAGCCCCTGGAATCAAAGCCTCGAGTCGTTAAAATGCATGAATGACATCCAACATGATGAGTGTGATATTAAGCGTCTTTGAATGAAGTTTGAATGAAGAAAATATTGGCCTCTATTAAAGTGACAAGACGTCATTGATTCTTTCTTACAGTAAAAAAAAACCCAAATGATTACATCCTTCGTGTAATAGAAGGCAGAAGGGGAAATGAGATTGTAAATTAATCACGCGTCTTGCAATGGTTGCAATGTTGGGTGAGAGAGATTGAAATACACTTGAACAACTGAAGCTATTTTTTTTTTAAATTATTTTATACCAAGTTATCTTTACTTACATGTACACATATATGTATCTTTATTCTAAATCGTTAGCACAATTCTCTTGTTTATTTCTTTGAGTTCGACTTTTACATTTTCTACATAGTACATTTGATTACAAAGTTGCAATGCGACACAGCTCCGTTCACACACTTATTTATTCTAGTAGGCCTATACTTTATTTGAATTTAGTTTCGATAAGTGCTTAAGTTTGATATGTTTTGATTGTTCTAACGCAGGCTTTGGCAATGCAAACGTATGTTTCCCATGTCAATAAATCCCCTTTGAATTGAAGAGAGAGAGAGAGAGATGCAATGTTGCAATGTTGCAGTTTTTGGAACTCTGTATGAAGCATCTTAATAATTATGTAAATAAACTTGCCTTGCAATCCATGCAACACTTTGAGAAAACTATTTTAGTTTCGTTCACGCCAAAGAGCTGTTAGAAAGATTCGGATTGTTTGCAAATGTCACATCACTAGTTGGCATTCTGGACTAGACTGGACCGGACTGGACTGGACCGGACTGAACCGGACTGGACTGGACTGGATTGACGTGACCGGACTGGACTGGATTGACTGGACACAGTATCAATACATAGGACCAATCCTTCACTGTGCTACGGCCTCTAAACTACGACACAGAACAAGTCATTTTCCAGTAACCATCTCCAGCTCCTCCATTGAGCATCTCTATAAGTGTGTCTTTAACTGGTCCGTATCTTATGCATCTTATCTTAGACGCACATGGGAGGGGCAGCGTGACTCAGTCAGATGAATATCAGACCCCCCCCCCCTTTTTTTCTCTTTCCTTGTGTGTGTGTGTGTGTGTGTGTGTGTGTGTGTGTGTGCGCGCGCGCGCGCGCGTGTGTGTGTGTGTGTGTGTGTGTGTGTGTGTGTGTGTGTGTGTGTGTGTGTGTGTGTGTGTGTGTGTGTGTGTGTGTGTGTGTGTGTGTGTGTGTGTGTGTGTGTGTGTGTGTGTGTGTGTGTGTGTGTGTGTGTGTGTGTGTGTGTGTGAGCAGCAAAGGGTGCAGGACTCCCAGAGGTTCGTGTTTCTGACTGTAAGCCACTGTGACATTTATCTGACACACACACACACACACACACACACACACACACACACACACACACACACACACACACACACACACACACACACACACACACACACACACACACAGACACACACACTTCCCTCACCCTCCTCTGCTCCTCTGGTACAACACGTCAGCCGCACGGCGCTCAGAAGACAAAGGAGACAAACGCCGGTGGAATCAATACAAGCAAAACAAACCGCGCGGCTCGAGGCTCGTTGAAGCCGGCGGGGGTGACAGGCGGAGTGACAGGTGCCAATCACGGGTGCATACACACGACACGGTCATCCGATCCACATTCCTGCCGGACACTCCGCCGCCTGTCACCGCAGTAACGATCGAGGGAACCCTGACGGGATCCCGCAGCCTTTTTTGTGTCCATCAAATATATATTTATATATATATACTGTATATATATATATTTTTCATCGCAGTGAGCACCTCCTGACCGGTGTCTAGGTACGACCTTGCCTTCCCCTGCCCCATGAATCTTTTATGAGCTCTGCGATGTGGGTTTCTGTGTAGAAGATTGGAATATAAATATGGCCAGTGAGCCCAGAGAGCCCCCCCCCCCCACCACCCCCCCCCCCCCCCTCCCTTTCCCCCGTGGAAACAAAGGCCTTCATAAGCACAGCTGAAAGGAGATAGAGCGAGGGCCCGATGTTCGGATACAACGCAGAGAGAAATATTTGACACTTGATGATAACTAGCAGATAGGTCTAAAAGCAATGCCGATACAAATATTGATGGATGGGGACCAAATCGACTCGCACGGTTTAAAACCTGAGTCTTTCTCTCCCCTGCCGGAGAACTAACGGCTGCAGAACTCCAGAGCTATTAGGAACGTCTGACCACTAAGTGTGTCTGACTCTTAACCACCAGAACCTGCCAGTTAGGGGTACCTTGTGTATACAAGTATAACATCAGGTAATACAACAACGTTACTAATAGGTAGGGCTGACCCCTATTAGTCGATTAGTCGACTAATCGGTCGAAAGGAGCCGTAGTCGACTGGCCAACCTCTTAGTCGAATATAATAAAAATATATATATATTTATAATATATTTTTTTATTTTTTATTTTTTTTCATTCTTTCCAAAAGAAAAGAGGCCTAGAAGCGTGGCTAACGCTAATGGCACGCATACCAGAGGCTAACTGCCTACGAAAACAGGCACAGAGGCACTGAAAGAGGATTTCACCCATCTAATGAACACACTAGACTAGACAAATATCAAGATATATCCATCAGTGGACCAATTGCATGCTTTTGCAGAGGACAAGAAGCCTTCAGTCGACTCCTTCAGACATTAAGCACCCCCCACAGCCCAAATGGAATGATACAAAATTTCAAACATTTTAAATACAATTTCTTTTTTTTTTATTATACTTTTTTAAAAATTATTATATATATTTTTTTGTCGACCAATAGTCGACTAACGGCAAATTTTGGCCAATCATAGTCGACCATCCAAATCCTTAGTCAGGGACAGCCCTACTAATAGGGCAATAACTTAAGAACAAGTCAACCTTGCAGACGTGCATCTCATGAAAGTAAACCTACACCCTCGTAATCAGGCATAATTAATTAATCAAATGAGTTGACTCTTTACACTGTATTATACAGTACATTGTGTTGGAGTGCTCTACACACAAGTGATGGGAGAATGCACCGTCCGTTCATGCGGAGGGTTGTAATTCTACTGGATTCCCATTGGATGGGACGCTGCGAAGTCTGTCCAAAGAGAAGTCGCTTCACTCTTCCCCCATCTTGATAACGGGGAATAACAAGAACAACAGACCCATTTCTTTGACTGGGGAACAATCCGTGCCTAAGAATCTTTTATACGTGTCATTGTTTTTCTTTCACATTCGAAGTCACTGGTAAACAGAACAGGTTATGGTTGATCAAGATCCTGTGATTGAAAATAACTCTTTTCCAACTTAGAGCAGGTCCTACGCATGTTCCATCCTGTGAAGTCCTTAGTTACCATGGCAACCACTGGCTGTGCGATTCCCAGCCCTTTTTAGCAGATACTGTTGCTAATTTTAAATATCTTTAAAACTCACATTTCACCCCAAGATGAAGCTAATTATAATTTTACACAGAACACCACATCCCAATTAATTACTTTCTCTGAATATGTTTATTTTGTAGTAAGTGGTTTCGTCGTTGCCACCCAGGGCTTGGAATTAACAGCTCCCTGAAGTCTAGGGGCCCTATGAGAAGTTGACTTTAGACTCATATTTGTCATTTGGGAGTCTGCTGTTATACATACATAAAAGGTTTTAAGATTAAAGATTAAGATTAAACTGGACTTTGAAGACGTTTTTATTCACTGCACACATTGCAACGTAGTCATGCAGCGGCACACACGTGATTTATTTTTTTATTGGGGTCGCCGATTACATTTTGTCTCATTTTGTCACTTGACCCATCCCGTCGTCCTTCCCCCCCAAGGGCAGCCCGGGAGCAGGCATGGGTTGCGGTGTGGGAGCCCGCACCCGGGGACCAATCCAAGCACTCCACTCTTCGTCAGGGAACGCGACAGCGTTAGCGATCTGTTTTGCATGTTTTTCCATTGGGGTTTATCTCTTTTCCTGGAGGGGAAACCCTTGTGAGCGCGGGGGGAGAACATGCAAACTCCACACAGAGAGGCCCGGGAGATACCCCACCTGTGTACCTGGCAACCTGGCAACTCGGTCCCCAAGCGGGAATTGAACCCAGGACGCTGTGTGCCTATTAATTAAGTGATTCATGCACTTTTCTTCATCACTGACATTCATATACTGCACATGATGCCAGTGTAAGGTTTGCCAGCAGTAGAGTAACACTAATTATCCATGGACCTGAGCTAACAGCACCTGCTGTCAGAGCTGAGAAACAGCTGAATAGGACACTACAAGAGGAGCCTCTTGACAATCCACTCCCGTAAGCAATTGATTATTATTGATTTGATATACGATAGCCAACGTTTGTTATAGGGGCTGCATTTGCTAATGGACTAAATAGCCTGATAATCTATTAAGTGGGCTTACGCTAGCGTTAACATGATTCCGAAGGCAATAACGCTAGCGCAATAACGTTACCAACAAGGAGAGACAGTAAATGACTTACGGTTTATGGGCTTCTTCTAACGATTTGTAACATTATAACGTTGCTGCGCTGTGTGTGTGTGTGTGTGTGTGTGTGTGTGTGTCCGTGTGTGTGTGCGTGCGTGTGTGTGTGTGTGTGTGTGTGTGTGTGTGTGTGTGTGTGTGTGTGTGTGTGTGTGTGTGTGTGTGTGTGTGTGTGTGTGTGTGTGTGTGTGTGTGTCCGTGTGTGTGTGCGTGTGCGTGTGCGTGTGCGTGTGCGTGTGTGTGTGTGTGTGTGTGTGTGTGTGTGTGTGTGTGTGTGTGTGTGTGTGTGTCCGTTTGTCTGTGCTTCGACCCATCAAGCTAAGCTAGAGATAACCTTATAGATGTAGTGGAGTCGCAGGTCTGAATCTCTGCTCTCTATCACACACCATGAAGGACTTGCAGCAGAGCTTTTGAGAGTGCATCAGTGCAGGCGGGCTAACGATCATCCACGCTCTGATTGGCAGAGAGAGAGAGGGGGGGGGGGAAGAGAGAGAGAGAGAGAGAGAGAGAGAGAGAGAGAGAGAGAGAGAGAGAGAGAACACATGCAGGGTGTCCAGGGAAGATGGCCTTGCACAAGAAACATCATTTAATTTTGTGTTTGTCAGGTAACACAGTTGGCTCCGACACTGTCTGCATTTTGAATTTGGTCAATAAGCGGTCTAACTAACTTAGGAATGGACCAAACTATTTTGATATTTCAACTATTCCATTTTCGGAAGGTATAAGATGAGATATTCCTATTGATCCCCTTTGGGAAATTTGGGCATCGTAGCTGCACGGGGGAGGGGGGGGGGGTACAGGTACTGTATGGGCAGCCAGGGTAATGGAATAGAAATCCATGAATATAGGCAGTAAGATTAGATCTGTATATAAGTAAATAAACAGTGTAAACAATATGATGCACTCTGAATATAGAAATAGGAGGAAAAATAGACAGTGTAGGTGCAAATGAGGGTCTGTATGCCCTATTGGTTATATTATACGCTACAATAAATATAGGCAATACAGAATTTGAATCTGAATATATACTATGAGTAAAAGTAAACAGTATACACAAGGTGCAGTATACACAAGGTACCCCAACTGGCACGATACTCTATATGTCATACGTAGTCCGTGCAGGTTTGGTGCTTGACAGTCAGACACACTTATAGTTTAGTTATACTCAGTTATACTCTCTCCTTTCTTCTTCATTAGGCCTATTTCATTGTCAGCCTTTTCTAAATTTCAATTGAATTTATCTTTATTGAGTATCCAAACATGATCATAGATTATGTCTATATCTGAGTCTAGATAATGTAGAAAATAATAATAAAGCAATTTGGGACGGTGGTCGAAAAGAGTTGTTTTGGAACCCTTACGACCATCTTTAGTGTTACAGATTTCACCATACAAGACTACCTCACTCAGTGATCTGTCTCATTATATAGACTGTCTCTGGTTCAACTACCACAGTGATCCGTCTCATTATATAGACTGTCTCTGGTTAAACTACCACATTGATCCGTCTCATTATAGAGTATGTATCTGGTTAAACTACCACATTGATCCGTCTCATTATAGAGTATGTCTCTGGTTAAACGACCACATTGATCCGTCTCATTATAGAGTCTGTCTCTGGTTAAACTACCACAGTGATCCATGTCATTATATAGACTGTCTCTGGTTAAACTACCACATTGATCCGTCTCATTATATAGACTGTCTCTGGTTAAACTACCACATTGATCCGTCTCATTATAGAGTCTGTCTCTGGTTAAACTACCACATTGATCCGTCTCATTATATAGACTGTCTCTGGTTAAACTACCACAGTGATCTGTCTCATTATAGAGTCTGTCTCTGGTTAAACTACCACAGTGATCTGTCTCATTATAGAGTCTGTCTCTGGTTAAACTACCACAGTGATCTGTCTCATTATATAGACGGTCTCTGGATGCTGGCAGTTACCTGTACATGTGATGGAGGAGTGAATGCAGAGTGCAGGGTTGGAATTCAACTGCATTTCCATTAAATGGGGACATTCTAACCAAAACATGCCACAAGACCTAGTACTGCCTCATTTAGTGTACCACCCCCCCCCCCCAAATAAGCTCACCGTTATAATCAAATAAAAAAAGAAACCTATTGAAAATGGGCAACATCTCCACTAGATGCAACACTAGATGTGAGTCATCTACTGAGTGAAAGACTCTGGTCTAAAAAAAAAGACGACTAAAATTGCACGGCGAAGGGAAGGATGTGTGACCTTCAGAAGAGCAGTTTCAGTGCAATGAAGTAGTCTAAAACCAGACTGGAATTACCGGGTAGTTTTCTCAAACTGCGTCATTACAACATCACGTTGCCACATTTCACATTTCCATTGTAGGCATTTAACAGACACTCTTATCCAGAGTGACTCACTCCTGACTCCTATGACAGGATCGTTTCACACGGCAACAGCATCTTTGTGAAAAGAAGCAACAGGTTCATGCGGTCTTCATTTGGCCAAACACACTATTCTCCACGTAGAGGGACTGGTCTAATTGACCTGTCTCAAACCTGCCCCTTTTCTTGATCCTCCAATCACAACTGCCGCTTACCTCGGACAAACCAAGTTTGTCCGAGGTAAGCGACAGTTGTGATTGGAGGATCAAGAAAAGGGCAGGGTTTTGAGACAGGTCCATTCTCTAGCCCCACTAGCCAGAGAGAGAGTGAGAAATGGGCTCTAGGGATGGCAATGTCGGTCGGTCGGTTGCTTGGTCGGTTGCTCTGTCGGTTGGGTTGTGCCAACCACTTTGGATCTGGCTAGACTTAGTGGGATATCTTGAAAGAAACGGCCCAGATTGGCATGAAAGTGTCCGTGCACATTCATGATCCCAAGAGAAACAAGCGTATATATTTTTGTAGGGCTGACCCCGATTAGTCGAATAGTCGACTAACCGATCGAAAGGAGCCGTAGTCGACTGCCAACCTCTTAGTAAAAAAAAATAATAATATTATTATAATTCGTTTATTTTATTTTTGTAATTTTTTTTTATCATGGCTGCGTGTAAAGGAGCAGCACAGCCTCTAGCGGGGCTTTTATAGTCTGGGTCTTGTTAAAAAGGTAATTAATCCACCTGACATCCATCTGATTACTCCATTTGACAACGATACACCAATGTTGAGAAATATCCTACACATAGAAACTTTAAAAGAATGTAGATATGAACGGCCGGCCTACTGGTTTAATGTCTACGGCAAAGACAGAGCAGAGCGGGCAGGTTGTGCTACCTGAACATAATTCTCATTCACAACACTCCACTGTTATCGCTGAACACACAAAGGTTCATGCATTGTTGCCGGTCACCAGACTGGCATTCCAGCTCTTATGCTGTTATATATAAGTGCCATATCACTGGACAAACCTGTTAGGGATACAGCTCTGGATTTCTGCTCTTTAAATAAGCAGGATGCTCAGAGAGAGAATCCCCTTTCTTACTATTTTGGTCAATGCTGACTTTGTACTCTATACCTATGGGAGGGAGGGAGGGAGGGAGGGAGGGAGGGAGGGA
>NW_028174233.1:5000-10000 GCF_963971535.1 Notolepis coatsorum
GGTTTGAACACACTGAAGTAAACGTTTTGTGTACTCACATTTCTGTTTACTTGTTGCCAGATGCCTGTTTTTTAAGTTACATCTGAGAGGTAGGAGCTGGAAAAGATAATGGTCCCATAGCCTGAAGTCTTCATGTTTCTTTATTAGTTGTCATACAAAAGTACAGAATACTTTTATATAAAATGCTTCTTTCTGTTTTGCTCCAGAGATTGTGCTAGATAAAAATAGATAAGTATAAAATAAGTATAATAAGTATAAAATAGAAGTCAAGTACGTAGACAAAAGTGTTCAATATACATATTATATACAATATACAATGCAGAGTGGAAAAGTAACTGAGTTTCAATACAATATACAGTACAATGCAGAAGTGGGATGAGGTACAATTTAGGTACAATTTACAGTAAGGTGTAATGAGGTATGAATTGTAGTGCAAATTCTTTACCAATACATATAAAGTGTGTTAAGTGTCTAAAGTGGGTGCTGCAGTGTGTTGTTTGTTTAAAGTGAGTGTGTTTGTGGATGTGTGTGCTATGAGTGTATTGATGGTTTGTTACATAGTGTTATTGTCATTTAGCATCCTGATGGCCTGAGGATAGAAACTTCTTCTGAGTATCTCTGTGCTTGCCATGAGACTCTGGTATCGCTTGCCTGACCGCAGCAGTTTAAAGAAGCAGTTGTTTGTGCAAAGTGCAATTTTTGATTATTCTCTTAGTCTTACCCATGCACCGCTTGTTGTAAATGTCTTGGAGAGTGGGAAGCCCACCTCCAATTGTGCGTTCGGCTGAACGGGCCACTCTCTGTAGTCTACTACGGTCTTGTGCGGTGCTATTCTCAAACCAGGAGGTGATATTGCCAGTCAGGATGCTCTCTATTGTGCATGAGTAGAAGTTCTTAAGGATCTTCTGACTCACTTGGAACTTCCTTAGGCGCCTGAGGAAGTAGAGGCATTGCCATGCCTTCTTGATAACACTGTCAATGTGTGTGGTCCATGTCAAGTCCTCGGATATGTGGACTCCGAGGTACTTAAAACTGTTCACTCTCTCAACCGGTGCCCCGTCGATGCTGAGGGGGCTGTAGTCCCTTGACCACCGACCTCCTAAAGTCCACAATCATCTATTTTGTTTTGCTGAAGTTCAGGGCGAGGCAGTTCTCCTGACACCACCGCGACAGATTCTTTACCTCTTCCAGGTAAGCCTTCTCATCGTTGGCAGAGATCAGGCCCACCACTACTGTGTTGTCAGCTAATTTGATGATTGTGTTGTTGTTCCACTGTGCCACACAGTCGTGTGTGTACAGCGAGTAGAGGAGGGGACTCAGAACACAGCCCTGGGGGCCCCCTATGTTGAGCGTGATGGATGAGGAGGTGCAGTTGCCTGCTCTCACCACCTGGGGTCTACCCGTCAGGAAGTACAAAACCCACTGGCAGAGGTCATAGTTCAAGCCCAGGTCCATGAGCTTGGCTATGAGTTTGGAGGGGACTATGGTATTGAATGCTGAGCTGTAGTCGATGAACAGCATTCTCACATAGTTCCCCTGCCTTCATGTTTCTTTATTAGTTGTCATACAAAAGTACAGAATACTTTTATATAAAATGCTTCTTTCTGTTTTGCTCCAGAGATTGTGCTAGATAAAAATAGATAAGTATAAAATAAGTATAATAAGTATAAAATAGAAGTCAAGTACGTAGACAAAAGTGTTCAATATACATATTATATACAATATACAATGCAGAGTGGAAAAGTAACTGAGTTTCAATACAATATACAGTACAATGCAGAAGTGGGATGAGGTACAATTTAGGTACAATTTACAGTAAGGTGTAATGAGGTATGAATTGTAGTGCAAATTCTTTACCAATACATATAAAGTGTGTTAAGTGTCTAAAGTGGGTGCTGCAGTGTGTTGTTTGTTTAAAGTGAGTGTGTTTGTGGATGTGTGTGCTATGAGTGTATTGATGGTTTGTTACATAGTGTTATTGTCATTTAGCATCCTGATGGCCTGAGGATAGAAACTTCTTCTGAGTATCTCTGTGCTTGCCATGAGACTCTGGTATCGCTTGCCTGACCGCAGCAGTTTAAAGAAGCAGTTGTTTGTGCAAAGTGCAATTTTTGATTATTCTCTTAGTCTTACCCATGCACCGCTTGTTGTAAATGTCTTGGAGAGTGGGAAGCCCACCTCCAATTGTGCGTTCGGCTGAACGGGCCACTCTCTGTAGTCTACTACGGTCTTGTGCGGTGCTATTCTCAAACCAGGAGGTGATATTGCCAGTCAGGATGCTCTCTATTGTGCATGAGTAGAAGTTCTTAAGGATCTTCTGACTCACTTGGAACTTCCTTAGGCGCCTGAGGAAGTAGAGGCATTGCCATGCCTTCAGACCAACGCTGCACATCTCGTGTTACTACAGGGGCGCGCTTGAGACTTTGTTTATACTTTGGCATAAGAAAGATGGGAGTCGTGGTCCGATTTGCCGAAAGGACTAAGAGCCTGTGACTTGTACCCATTCTTAAATTGCGAGTAGCAATGGTCTAATATGTTCTCGCCTCTGGTGGGACAAGTCACATGCTGATAGAAATTCGGCAACACCTTTTTAAGACTTGCGCTGTTGAAATCGCCCAAAACCAAAATAGCAGCATCAACATTAGCTGTCTGAAGTTTATTTACCTCGTCGTGTAGCTTCGAGAGTGCGACCCCAGTGTTTGCATGTGGTGGAATATACGCTCTGATCAGGATGATGGACGTTAACTCCCTCGGAAGAAAGAAAGGTCGGCATTTGATGGTAATAAACTCCAGGTTTGGGGAGCAGTGGTTTGACAATTCCTTTGCGTTGCATGGATCGCGCCACTCCTTGTTTACCATGAAAGCTACGCCGCCGCCTCTCGTCTTTCCAGATTCTTCTGCCGTTCGGTCCTTGCGGAAAACAAAGAAGTTTTCTGCCAGTTCTATTGCGTGGTTCGGGACATCCGGAGTCAACCAAGCAGGGCTTGACATTAACTTTTTGGCTCACTAGCCACTGTGGCTAGTGGTTTTCCAAAGTCACTAGCCACTCAGCATTTTCACCAGCCAAAAATCACCACACTAAATAATTTTTTCATCAATACGTTCCCATTTTATACCGTGATGATGAATAGGTTTAAAATCAAAATGCATGATGGGACAGTTTTCTACACCTGACTGAACGGTCTGGGGACAAATGATTATGGTGGGATTACAATGGTATCAAGGATGAATGTGAAAAAGGGGATCTGATCTGATGGTACTTGTACTTTATATTGTATTATGTATGTATATGCATAGATTTTATGTCTGGATGGTGTATCTATGGAATGGCCACCGTCTCTATCACACTCTCATATGCGCATGTTTAGCAGCATACACGTATCTAGGATACACATATTCGTATGTGTACATAATAGATTTACACACACTCATATGCACAAGGCTGAGATATACATGCCAGGGGCACACATACATGCACATACTCATTTATAGGAAATAGGCATACACACACGTACATATACACATAGTTGAAGCATAGGCTCTCACTTACACATATGGGGGATATACACATACATAGGGGACACACACATACATAGCTGAGACGCACATACATACCTGAGATACACACTCACATAGGGGGCAGAGGCACACATGGATACGAGACACACACAAGAGGTAGGAGTACAGTCACACACCAGAAAGATGCACACACACACACGTATGCATGCATGCTCTCATGCACACCTACATATATCTGAGACGCATTCTCTCACATGCAATATGGAGAAGGATGGCATCCCGATAGAAGATGCAGCACATACCTGCTCGCAGGTAGATCGGTCTACATGTAAAGTATGTGCATCAGGGATATATATGCACAATGTATAGTATTTTTTTTCGTAAGTCTTTTTTTAATTTCCATGTCAGTTTTTAATGTATTTGTATGAGTCTTTTACATGTTTTGTATGTTCTTACAAAAAAAGAAAAAGGCAAATCTTGGACGTTGCATATTGTGATGTGGAAAGATATGTGTTGAATATTGGAGAGATTTGTGCAAAAAAAATCGAAAAAGAAAAAGAAAAAAAAAATCAAAATGCATATGATCGGTATCATGTTCCACCATGAATGCATGAAAGGGGGGGGCGGGGGACGTTGTTTCTGATTATTGATTACCAATAACGGCATTCGTTATTGTAGCATCATACACTGATGTGTCATGATGTCATGTATGTTGTGTATGTCATAAATGTCACTATAAATTGAAAATGGGGGACCCTGATGTAAACAAGACAAACGTCTTTCTCTGGTCTGCATCCCCTTAACGATTGTGTGTATTGAGCCGTACTGTATTGTACCCATTCTGCAATCTGTTAAATAAAGTTTTCATTCATTCATCGGCTGGTTGGCTATGCTCACAAGGCCTGATCAGCATGAAATCTTTCTTACCTGTGGCCGGTTGGATCCCAAAAAGGATTTCCCAGTTATTGATCGCCATCTGGTAGATCGATATGTCCATTGGCTGATGCTATATTCCTTTACTGCATACTGAATTCGGCATCGCAAAAGGTATTCCATGCGATCTGATGAAGGCATAGCTTCACGCTAACAGAAAAAGTAGGCCTGAATGAAAAAAATTTACATCTGATCTGAAAACAAGGAGTACTCCATTCTCGAGACAGCACCACTACCAGGATCTGGCCGGTAATGCACTTTTCCGAATTGTTGTGGGAGTTGTAGTATTATGTAGTATCACTTGGATTGACTTAATTATTGCCGATGCCTTTTGTAGACTACAATGTTTTTTTTTCATAGAAAAAAAGTCACCGGCCACTGTGGCCGGTAGAATGACAGAGTTACCAGCCACAGCATTTGGCCGGTGGTCAGGTGTTAATGTCAAGCCCTGCAACCAAGTCTTGGTGAAACAAAAGACGTTGCAGTCCCGAATGTCCCTCTGGAATTGGACGCTTGCTCTGATGTCGTCCAGTTTGTTTTCTATGGAT
>NW_028174233.1:15000-19477 GCF_963971535.1 Notolepis coatsorum
GCTTGTGTGTGGAGAGTTCAGTGTTCAAGACTCTGATGGCCTGGGGGAAGAAGCTGAACCGAAGTCTCTCTGTCCTAGTTGCTGGTGTGTGCAGGCGTTTGCCTGACCGCAGCAGCTTGAACAGGCTGTTGTTGGGGTGGTGAGGGTCTTTCATTATTCTGCAGGCTCTGGATTTGCACCTCTTGTTATATAAGTCCTGCAGGGGTGGTAGTGCAATACCCGTAGTACGCTCAGCTGAGCGCACCACTCTCTGTAGGGCCTTCTTGTCCTGTGCCTTGCTGTTTCCAAACCAGGCAGTGATGTTTCCAGTCAGAATGCTCTCTACAGCCCCGGAGTAGAAGGACTGGAGTATCTTCCCCGATACTCTGAACTTCCTTAACTGTCTCAGGTGGTAGAGGCGCTGCTTCGCCTTTTTTTTACGACTGAGTCTATGTGTGTTGTCCATGTCAGGTCCTCTGAGATGTGGACCCCCAGGTACTTAAAGCTGCTCACCCTGTCCATGGTAGCCCTGTTTATCCACAGTGGTGTGTGTGTCCCCTGCTGTGTTCTCCTAAAATCCACGATCAGCTCCCTCCTTGGTTTTACCAATGTTCAGGAGCAGGCTGTTGTCCTGACACCAGCGTGCCAGTACATAGTAGGAGGAGATGACGGACGGAGCACGACAGCAGAGTGCATGGCTGCTTATGAGATTTCATGTCACATTACAAGAAAGCGTTTAGTCGTGCAAACATTGATGTTTATAGTTTAACTGCCAGACGTTGAAATCCAAACATGCTTCACCACAGCTTTTGTATTGTGTCTACTGTTACCGAGAGGGTTTGAGAGCAAAGCGGTGTTGTACGCGGGTTTCATTTGTGTTACATCCATGAAGACGGGGACAGTTCTGACACCATCCTGTTCCTCCCCGCAGCACAAGGCCATTTGAGTCAGACGATCTTCTTCTCCCGTGTGTTCTCACATGTAGACCACCACATGCAGGCTTCTTCTCCTCTCACATGTGTACCACCACATGCAGGCTTCTTCTCCTCTCACATGTGTACCACCACCTGCAGGCTTCTTCTCCCATGTGTACCACCACATGCAGGCTTCTTCTCCTCTCACATGTGTACCACCACCTGCAGGCTTCTTCTCCCATGTGTACCACCACATGCAGGCTTATTCTCCCATGTGTACCACCACATGCAGGCTTCTTCTCCCATGTGTACCACCACATGCAGGCTTATTCTCCCATGTGTACCACCACATGCAGGCTTCTTCTCCCATGTGTACCACCACATGCAGGCTTATTCTCACATGTGTACCACCACCCTGCAGGCTTCCAGTTGACTCAGTAATGAGGTGAGTGACTGATCCCCATCACTCTCTCCACACAGTGGCAGTAATGTGTGAAGTTCAGTGTTCCAACCACCAGATGTATTGCAGACCCTTATATATATTGAATAACAGTTTGTATTGTACATGTTTACCCCCATTGAGATTATGAGGATCTATCATGAATATGCAAGCTGTCAACAAGCACCCATTTATATTTACTACAAGTTCCAAGTCAGCAGCTTGTATTCTTTCAAGACATGTCAATACCTACTCAACTTTCTGTGTCTGCCACACTGGACCAGGATAGGTTCGACCCATTAGTGACATCGCACATGCAACTCAGATTTCAGGGACGTACAGAGAAGCTCTCCCCTCCAGGGGAAGAATGTGGAAAAATTTGTTCTGGTGACAAGTTCTGCACAAATAACAATATGTATAGTATTGCCTCCAAGAGGAGTTAACCATAATACAAATAAAGTTATTATTATTATAAGTAAAAAGGTTTTGAGTGGAGGGGATCTTGATCTCAATATCTCAAATGAAGAAGAAGCAGTGTTGTGTTCTGGGTAGAAAACAGGTGGAGTTTTTGAATTTGCCTCTAATGGCGTATGTCTGTATGTCTGCTTGTATCTATGTCTGCCTGTCTTTCTGCTCCTGTCTGTCTGCCTATCTGTCTGTCTGTCTGTCTGTCTGTCTGTCTGTCTGTCTGTCTGCCTCTCTGTCTGTCTGTCTGCCTCTCTGTCTACCCGTCTGTCTGTCTGTCTGTCTGTCGTCAATAAGTCTGTCTGTTTGCCTGTCTGTCTGTCTGTCTGTCTGTCTGTCTGTCTGTCTGTCTGTCTGTCTGTCTGTCTGTCTGTCTGTCTGTATGTCTGTCTGTCTGGCTGTCTGGCTGTCTGGCTGGCTGTCTGTCTATCTATCTGTCTGTCTGTCTGTCTACCCATCTGTCTGTAATAATAAATAATAATAATGGATTCAATTTGTACCGCGCTCTACATTCGTGAGAATCTCAGAGTGCTACAGGAGATAAAGACAAAAGTTAAATGAATAAAACAATTTAAAATGAATAAAAACAATTAAAAAGACTAACAACCAGTGAAATGGAAGAACCTAAGAGTAAAATAAAATAAAAATTATAGTAAAATGAATAGAAGTAAAAATAAAAGTAAAAGAAAATTCAGGCAAAAGCCTTGTTAAAAAGAAATGTTTTTAGGCCCCTTTTAAAAACCTCGACGGATTTCTCACACTCTCTGTCTGTCTGTCTGTCTATCTGTCTGTCTGGCTGTCTGTCTATCTGTCTGTCTGTCTGTCTGTCTACCCGTCTGTCTGTCTGTCTACCCGTCTGTCTGTCTGCCTCTCTGTCTACCCGTCTGTCTGTCTGTCTATCGTCAATAAGTCTGTTGTCTGTCTGCCTGCCTGTCTGTCTGTCTGTCTGTCTATCTGTCTGTCTGTCTGTCTGTCTGTCTGTCTGTCTGTCTGTCTGTCTGTCTGTCTGTCTCTCTCTCTCTCTCTCTCTCTCTCTCTCTCTCTCTCTCTCTCTCTAATGGTGTGCTAGATGTGAGGTCTACATCAGGTCCACTGTGTAGACACAGTAGGAACTACTCTCTCTGGATTGTAATCTCTTTGGGTAAATTACATTTATTTCACAGCTCAACTGTGCCCTCTCTCATTGGATCTATGTACTGCGGGTGCAGTGCATGCAGCACTGTTATTAGCTGCAACATGACACAGTCCAGTACAGTCCAGAGACAAGTGTTAAATTGTATTCTGATAAAAAAAAATACATCATTCCCTATGATAAACTGGCTTTTATCTGAACTCCTTAGTTTGTTCACAATTATTATTATTCTATTATTTCTTTTTTATGTTTCAAAATTACTTTTGCAAACACATTATCTGAAATGACATGATTTGATTTTTACATGAATCTGTCAAATTATGTTTAAATGTGCAGTTGTGAGAGGGGGAAACTAACCTCTGAATAAAAAGTATGATATATCTTTTAGTTTTGAATACATAAAGTGTTACAACAACTGGATCCCAGGAGCGCTGTTTGAAACTAGAAAGGATCTGTTTGTCTGTGGTGTTCTTACCCTCCCACCACCGTTACCACACAAAGAAGCATCCTCTAATGTTGGTTCACTTTGTTTCAAAGAGTGATCTTTTGGGGGGGGGATTTGTGTAAAGTTCTAAACAATATTCAAGCGCTTGTAACAAGTTATTGTAAAGGTAATTTTCTTCTCTCAAAACTACCCGGCAACTTTCTGCTTGATCTATAGACTATCTATACGTGTATGTACATCGTCTTCATTCAGTTTTAGACTAAATGATTCTTCCAGCACCTTAGCAAAAACGATTGTTTTTATAGCTATTTTTCTTTTAGCAAATTTGTTTTATTGTTTTCTTTATTGTCAAACACACTATTTAGAACAGACACTCCTTACGGTATTTATTAAAATATATGTATAGATAGAAAGGCATGCCACTGCCATGATGCTAGTGACCAAAACATGGTGTAAATACCATTACATTGGATTATACCATGGTGTTATTTCAATGCAAATGTGGCAATAATTAATAAAGTATTGATACAATGGCCGGTACCATGGTAAAAATAGAAATTACCATCAAATTACCATGATACTTTTTTGTAAGGGACTGTTTGAACCAACCACTGTCTAAAAGCAACCAGTACTAGTATGGCCACCTACTGGCTTGTTTGAGTTTCGCTGCAGGCCCAAAATAGAGCTTGTACCATATGTTAACACTTTGCTCCCCAAATCCCCATTATGACAGTGTCAGTCTGTGTCTTTAAGAGGCCATGTGGAATGCTGTGGTTCTGCCCAGGCGTTTGGGGTAGTGCCCTGATCCTCACATAAACACAGCTCTAAAGTGACTTTCTTTCTCTCTCTCTCTCTGTCTCAGTCTGTCATTCTCTCTCTCTGTGTCTCAGTCTGTCATTCTCTCTCTCTCTCTCTCTCTCTCTCTCTCTCTCTCTCTCTCTCTCTCTCTCTGTCTCAGTATGTCATTCTCTCTCTCTCTCTGTCTCAGTCTGTTATTCTCTCTCTGTCTGTCTGTCTGTCTTTCTCTCTCTCTCTCTCTCTCTCTCACACACACACACACACACATACACGCAGCGTCTCTCAGTCTCACTCTCATCAAGGTG
>NW_028174232.1:0-4000 GCF_963971535.1 Notolepis coatsorum
GGGGGGAAAGAGAGAGGATGAGAAGAGAGGAGGATAGACGAGAAGAGAGGAGAGAAGAGAGGTAAAGAGAGAAAAGAAGAGGAGAGAAGAGAGGAGAATAGAGGAGGAGACTGAGAAGAGAGAAAGAGGAGGGGAGAAGGGAGAAGAGGAGAGAGGAGGTGAACAGAGAGGGATATAGAGAAGAGAGGAGGAGAGGAGAAGAGATAAGAGAGGAGGTGAAAAGAGAGTAAGAGAAGAGATGAGGTGAGAATAGAAGAGAAGAGAAGAGAAGAGAAGAGAGGAGAGGAGGAGAGAAGAGAGGAGAGGAGGAGAGAGGAGAGAAGAGAAGAGAGGAGAGGAGGAGAGAAGGGAGGAGAAGAGAGGGGAGGAGGAGAGAAGAGAGGGGAGGAGGAGAGAAGAGAGGGGAGGAGGAGAGAAGAGAGGAGATGAGAGAAGAGAGGATGACCACAGACAACAAACAAAACAAAATCAGAGCAGCTCAGCACAGGGTTTCATCAGGTTTAAGACCCATCTTTATTTCAATATAGACAGTATGTTAAGTCAGTTTCATACTTGTTCCATGATTATGTGAGCTTTTAAGACATTATATCAAGTAAGATTATGTTCATAAAATAAATCTTTAATAGAGAGATTCATTCATGCAAGTTATCTCTTGAAATGAGGCGTGTTTGAAAACTACAGTATCTGATGTGTCTTAGGCTTGTAGTGGACAGAGGAGGATTGGAGGATGAACTATTGTCGTCTGTTAGAAAGGCCAACACCAGGGAGAGAGAGATAGATGGACAGAGAGAGAGAGAGAGAGAGAGAGAGAGAGAGAGAGAGAGTGAGAGAGAGAGAGAGTGAGAGAGAGAGAGAGAGAGAGAGAGAGAGAGAGAGAGAGAGAGAGAGAGAGAGAGAGAGAGAGAGAGAGAGAGAGAGAGAGAGAGAGAGAGAGAGAGAGAGAGGGATTTATGTTAAGGGGTAAATAAGAGCGATGGGGGGAGGGTATGAGAGAGATGGACAGAGAGAAAGAGAGAGAGTAGCTTGATGGACAGAGAGAGAAGGAGAGAGAGAGAGAGATGGATATAGAGAGAGAGGGAGAGAGAGAAAGAGAGAGAGATACCACCATAAAGACTGTCAATCACACAGAGAATTCCTTCTGTACTGTACTGTACTGTACTGTACTGTACTGATTTCTTCTATTTTCTCTGTTTGATTGTTTTGCTTTGTTTTGTTTGTTTTAACACTGGCCTTGGCAATGTAAACACATGTTTCCCATGTCAATAAAGCCCCTTTGAATTGAATTGAGAGATAGATGGACAGAGAGTGAGAGAGGGACAGTGAGCTAGATGGACAGAGAGAAAGAGAGAGAGAGAGAGAGAGAGAGAGAGAGAGAGAACAAATAAGGAAGGAGAATAAAGCAGCATCAGTATTTTCTCTGTCATCAAGAAAACTAGTTGTTCTGACCCTCGTCTGTTAGAAAGGACAACAAGGAGAGAGAGAGAGAGAGAGAGAGAGTGGGGAGAGAGAGAGAGAGAGTGGGGGAGAGAGAGAGACAGATAGAGAGCATGTTGACAAATAGACAACGGCAAAGCGGAGGACAGGAGAGAGACCTCGCAGCCCACCTCACCTTCACTCCTGTAGCCTCGGCAGCTGTGCCCCACGTGATGCCTCACGATTCCACCACCATTACCCGCCGCATTGCGCTCCTTTAACTCGCGAGACGGAATCACGCCTCCGTGTTCAAGTTCAAGTTCAAGTTCAAGTTCAAGTTCAAGTTCAAGTCCAAGTTTGTTTAGATCATCCCATCTGTGCTGCTCTGGAGCACCTGCTGAACTACATCGGTCCAAGCTGAACACGCTCCAGTGATTGTCTGGTTCTTCAGGCTGTTGTATCCTCTCTCTGTGTTGGCTCTAGGGCTGTCCCCGACTAAGGATTTGGATGGTCGACTAGGATTGGCCAAAATGTGCCGTTAGACGACTATTGGTTTAACATTTATTTTTAATTTTAATTTTTTTAATTTGTTATCATTCCATTTGGGCTGTGGGGGGTGCTTAATGTCTGAAGGAGTCGACTGAAGGCTTCTTGTCCTCTGCAAAAGCATGCAATTGGTCCACTGATGGATACATCTTGATATTTGTCTAGTGTGTTCATTAGATGGGTGAAATCCTTTTTCAGTGCCTCTGTGCCTGTTTTCGTAGGCAGTTAGCCTCTGGTATGCGTGCCATTAGCGTTAGCCACGCTTCTAGGCCTCTTTTCTTTTGGAAAGAATGATAAAAAAATAAAAAAAAATTATATAATACTTTTTTTCTTTTTTTTTTTTTCTTTATTATATTCGACTAAGAGGTTGGCCAGTTGACTACGGCTCCTTTCGACCGATTAGTCGACTAATCGATTAATAGGGGTCAGCCCTAGTTGGCTCTAAGGCTGCAGTAGTCTCTCTCTCTCTCTCTGTGTTGGCTCTAAGGCTGCAGTAGTCTCTCCTCTCTCTCTCGTCTCTCTCTCTCTCTCTGTGTGTTGGCTCTAAGGCTGCAGTAGTCTCTCTCTCTCTGTGTGTTGGCTCTAAGGCTGCAGTAGTCTCTCTCTCTCTGTGTGTTGCCTCTAAGGCTGCAGTAGTCTCTCTCTCTGTGTGTTGGCTCTAAGGCTGCAGTAGTCTCTCTCTCTCTCTGTGTGTTGGCTCTAAGGCTGCAGTAGTCTCTCCTCTCTCTGTGTGGTTGCCTCTAAGGCCTGCAGTAGTCTCTCTCTCTCTGTGTGTTGGCTCTAAGGCTGCAGTAGTCTCTCTCTCTCTGTGTGTTGGCTCTAAGGCTGCAGTAGTCTCTCTCTCTCTCTGTGTGTTGGCTCTAAGGCTGCAGTAGTCTCTCTCTCTCTGTGTGTGTTGGCTCTAAGGCTGCAGTAGTCTCTCTCTCTCTCTGTGTGTTGGCTCTAAGGCTGCAGTAGTCTCTCTCTCTCTGTGTGTGTTGGCTCTAAGGCTGCAGTAGTCTCTCTCTCTCTCTGTGTGTTGGCTCTAAGGCTGCAGTAGTCTCTCTCTCTCTCTGTGTGTTGGCTCTAAGGCTGCAGTAGTCTCTATCTCTGTGTGTTGGCTCTAAGGCTGCAGTAGTCTCTCTCTCTCTCTGTGTGTTGGCTCTAAGGCTGCAGTAGTCTCTCTCTCTCTCTCTCTCTCTCTCTCTCTGTGTGTTGCTCTAAGGCTGCAGTAGTCTCTCTCTCTCTGTGTGTGTTGGCTCTAAGGCTGCAGTAGTCTCTCTCTCTCTCTGTGTGTTGGCTCTTAAGGCTGCAGTAGTCTCTCTCTCTCTCTGTGTGTTGGCTCTAAGGCTGCAGTAGTCTCTCTCTCTCTGTGTTGGCTCTAAGGCTGCAGTAGTCTCTCTCTCTCTCTGTGTGTGTTGGCTCTAAGGCTGCAGTAGTCTCTCTCTCTCTCTGTGTGTTGGCTCTAAGGCTGCAGTAGTCTCTCTCTCTCTGTGTGTGTTGGCTCTAAGGCTGCAGTAGTCTCTCTCTCTCTCTGTGTTGCTCTAAGGCTGCAGTAGTCTCTCTCTCTCTCTCTGTGTTGGCTCTAAGGCTGCAGTAGTCTCTCTCTCTCTCTGTGTGTTGGCTCTAAGGCTGCAGTAGTCTCTCTCTCTCTCTCTCTCTCTCTCTCTCTGTGTGTTGGCTCTAAGGCTGCAGTAGTCTCTCTCTCTCTGTGTTGGCTCTAAGGCTGCAGTAGTCTCTCTCTCTCTGTGTGTTGGCTCTAAGGCTGCAGTAGTCTCTCTCTCTCTCTCTGTGTTGGCTCTAAGGCTGCAGTAGTCTCTCTCTCTCTCTCTGTGTGTTGGCTCTAAGGCTGCAGTAGTCTCTCTCTCTCTCTGTGTGTGTTGGCTCTAAGGCTGCAGTAGTCTCTCTCTCTCTCTCTGTGTGTTGGCTCTAAGGCTGCAGTAGTCTCTCTCTCTCTCTCTGTGTGTTGGCTCTAAGGCTGCAGTAGTCTCTCTCTCTCTCTGTGTGTTGGCTCTAAGGCTGCAGTAGTCTCTCTCTCTCTCTCTCTCTCTGTGTGTTGGCT